>NW_005054306.1:1414279-1454134 GCF_000277835.1 Geospiza fortis
GGGAAAGACACACAGAATGTGTAATGCAGACTTTCTTCAAAAGTTGAAATAAAATTTCTGTTTACAAACAAATAAACATTTTAGGCAATCTACCTCTAGGGGTGTTTCACTGAATGTATAATGTCTGATAATGTTTGTTTAACTGGGTTTCTTGTATAATGCTGTGAAACAAAACTCACAAAGATGTAGATTTGAAATGCATGGCCGCATAGGTTTGACCTACCAAATAAATAAAGAATAGAATAATGATATGATATAATTCCATGTGGCTACTTTCATTGTCAAGACACTGAGTTCAGACATAGTTTTGGACATCTATTAGAATCCTTTGTCATATTTTCCTAAGTTAATAGAGGTTTGTCAAGCAATTTTTGCATCAAGCCTATGCTTCATGTAATGACTACAAATATTGAAATATTCATGAAGTGGGATTCATTTGACCAAGTGTAGACATATAAGCCATAGAGATTTATAGTGTGTACATCCCCTTCTATGTAAAACTCCTTTTAAAGATAATGTGGAGAAGCAGCTGCTTTTGGGGCACAAATCATCTCATCCTAAAGTAAGTGCCTGAAAGAGATGAACTGCATATTTGAAGTGACAGTTCTCCTGTACTGACTGTAAATAGGGCTCCTGGTGCTTAGCTGGCATATTGTTATCTACATGTAGAGCCTCTACAATGCAGATATCTACATCTACATCCACTTACCCCTGGAAGTGTTCAAAGCCAGGTTAGATGGGGCTTTGAGCAACCTGCTCTGGTAGAAGATGTCCCTACCCATGGCAGGGGTGGGTTGGAACTAGATGAACTTTGACATCCTTTCATACCCAAACCATTCAGCAATTCCATGGATTCATGACCTGGTTAGATGCTTTCAGCCACCGTGTTCTTATGCAAATGTTTTTTTGGTCAAAATTATCATTTCTACATAATGATAATACCAGCATTTTGTCCTTATTTATTGGTTTCCACTCCCACTCTTTGACAGATCTCCAACTCTTAAAGATTCATCCAAGTAAGAGAGGAACATAATGTTATTTAAGTTCTTGAGAAATTACCTCTAGCCATGAGTGTTAATGCTGAAAAAGTTCTCAAACAGCAGCATGGTGTCTGGCACCTCAGCTCATGGTTATCTCAATCTCTACATGTGGGTTTGGAGAGGGGTTTTCCTATTAACACATTTTGAATGGGACTGGGGTCAATTTTCTGCATTTTATCTTTATTAATTCCCTAAATGTTTCCAGGAGTTAGGATGGGATCAATATATTTGCTGACTTCTTTGACTGGCTGGTTGTTCTTTTGGACTTTTGTTGTCAGGGTCACATTTGTTCTAAACTGTCAAGGACTGTATCTGGTGGTATGGCAGAGGGGGCAGAGTAGATGTTCCTTGGTGATGTAACATTTGTCACCAGGTTCTGCAAACAAATGGATTTGCTGATCCTCCTCCTTCTGCATGTTTCCATCCAGGTGAAGAAAAAGCAGAGAACTTGTTTTCCTTTCAGAAACTTAGACCTCACATTCAGAATTACTCATACTTCAACAGACCTTGTTAAAAAAGCTGTGTCAGCATAACTAAAAACTGCACCATGATGGGTGACCAGATAGCTCAAGGCTGATGTTTTCTGACTTCTGAGGCTTTGATTTTATCACCTTTGATGATGACTTAACAATTTTTGTGAATGAAGTTTCCTGCATCTCAGCGAAAAGCAAAGAGGAAACCCCTCAGTCAGCAAGACTCATAATTTGGATTCATGGCATGGATCTGTTGGAGTTCATGGATAACCTGAGGGTAAAGGCAAGATGCCATCTCTTTTGCTGGCCAGTGCTGAAGTGAGTGGGGCACATGTTTTACTAATGGGCTTGGAGGTACCTGCTCATAACAGGCCACAGCAGCTCTGCCATCCTGCACCAAGGAGGAGCATGCTACAGGGACAAAGCTCTGTTTATGTTTAACAGTAGTGATTGCATTGGGATGTGCAACTTGACACAAACAGCCTCATTAGTTTTAAGATGAAGGTTGGTAAATCAGGTAATTGAAAACTGTCATTGTGCTGCTCCTGTTTGTCTTTTCTTACTGCACAGCTCGCTGTAGTTTGATATGAATCAACCCACGCCTGGCCTGGCTGGCCCAGACACAGCAACTCTTCATTACCAGGGCAGAATGAGCCTGTGTCTGAGACAGATTAGGGTAAATGAATACTGTGAGGAAGCAGAGCTCTGCATCTCAGGTGGAGGAGGAACAGGTAATGCTGTCACCTCAAGGGAAAGGCTTGAAACCCCTTTGATTCCTGCAGAGAAGAGATGGAGGCTTGGAGATAAAAATCATTGCCTTGGGGATGGGGAGGAAAGAAGATGGGTCTGGAGGAAGAAGAGAGGGAGTTCAAAGGACACTTTTTATGATGATCCTAAGCAGAATGAGCTGTAAGTGCTACTTTACAATTAGGGAAAGTTTTTCAAGCCTGCTGCTGTGGTCCTTCAACTCTGGGAGAGCTTCTGCTATGGAAAGAGTCCCATAAAGAATTAGCTAAAGTACTCTGCAGTCCCTGAGCTCCATTGTTCATGAGGTGTGTGCACCTGAGACCTTTGATCCTTTTATCTCTATGTTTTGTAGGTTTAATTTTGTTTTGTTTCATTTGGTAAGGCCTGTGGCCTAAAAGTCACAGGGGAAGACAGCAGGGAAGACTGGTCAGTCTGTTGTAGTGAAGTGGTGATAAGAAGGAGGCAGGTGGGACTTTCATTTTTCATTCTGGTATTATTCATATATTTTATAAATTTAGAAATTCAAGAAATGTTTTATAATGGACCTGTAGTTTCCACTGTAATAACTGTAATGCTAAACTGTAATGTAACCGAGGTTTTATGGTGGCTGACACAACTTCAAGGTTACTAAATAGATTTTCTCATGGAATGATTTCCTCTGGCATAAATATGCCCAAGTCCTTGTGGCTGAACAGCAATCTGCCATCTAGAGAGTGGCTTTCAAGCCTGGGGTAGATCTGGAGGGTTCTGCCTGGCTGTTCTGAGATCTCCATGCCTGAATAGGAGGAGTGCAGTCTCAAAATCACTCATGATCCACCCATGATTTCACCCCAGAAAAGCAGATCTACCTGGGAATGATTGTGCAAGATGACATCTGACTGTCATATGTCTAAAGGAAATCTTTCAGGAACTCTGGAGAAAGAGAAGCGGAGCAGAATTAAAATTACATGGTTTATCTCTGTGGTGATTTGTTTTTCCCCTGTAAGCTTAACCCTGCTGTATAGACTTTCTGTTCTTTGTCATATCGATGCCTTTAATTATGCTTTAAAAATTCTGACCATGAGTAAGTGGTAGATATTTATATTTTTAATACCACAGGTTATTTTTTTTTTACCTGGGAACCGCATTGAACAGCCTCATAAATAGTGTTACTCTTGTGTCTCCATGCCTGTTAAGACCTGTGCAGATTTCAAATATAGTAATTAACAGTAATGTTGGCAGGTATGAGACTTCTTTACTGGTGAGGAGGTTGGCAGCTAGTCTGCCAGCCCTTTTCAAGCAGGAGACTGCAAGCTGCAGCCAGAGGAATGTGTCAGCAATGAATGGCTGACCCTTGATTAGTGATCACCCTAACTCCTCCTAATTGAGGTTAATGCCAGAAGCACTGACACCTTGATGCTCACTCATTAGTGCCTGGAGGCTACTGGAGATTGCTGACAGCTCAATGAAACACACATTAGATTAAATTTAAAGGGAGCATTTGACACCATGATCAATTAAGATATATTTGCATTAATGTATATTTGCCTTCCCTTTTTTAAAATGCATCAAGAAAATGACATTTCCTTCCACCTTTATAGAAGGATTCATGGCTGGTGCCCTTCTGCCAGCACATGCACATTTGTCTGCTGTGCACCTACTGCTGCCCTGCTGGTTTCTACTGCCCTCTCTCCACTTTTATGTGAAACAAATAGGAAATCTTCTGGGATTTGGAAAATGAAAATTTGGAAAATTTGTTCCTGACCATGAAAAGAGAATTAGCTGACCAGGACAGAGAGAAGAATAAAAAATAGCAGTTTTTTGAAAGTTACCAAAGATGCAAATATATGTGACCTCTGTAGTGGTGTCTTGGTACAATTGAGGTTTGTGAGCTGTTGCTGTAATAGAAAATCAGTATAATAGGCACTGAGGGGTGTCTGTAGCCCATTGATGAGAGCTACATGGGCATGGGTACATTTGAGGGATGTGGTTTACTGGTGAACTTACCTGGGTTAATGATTGAACTCAATCTTACAGCCTTTTCCAATCTAAATGATTCTATGATTCTATGATCAAATGTATAATTTAACTGCTGGGAAGTTCACTAATGAATGTTACCACAGCTACAAGAGTCAGCAAGGATTGTTGTGCAATGCACTCAGTCCCTAAGAAGCATTTCCTGCTATGGGTGATGTTACATAGGCAGGGCCAGCCAAACTTTGGGAGAAAGTGTTAGTCTCATTTTGGGTGTGGAGAACATTTACACAGGGGTTTGTGTCATGGCAGCTGAACCAAAGAATTGTCAACTCTCTTACCAATGTATATTCTGTGCAATATATATATTCAAAGTTTATTCATTGTTAGATGAGTAGATACATGCTTTGTTCTCCAGGTGGAATTCTCACCATGCAATGTTTGCTGCCCAGTCTTTGATTACATGAAAGAAAAGAAACCAGTAGGATATGGCAAGTTAATTTCTAATTCACTGCTGTTTTGAACCTGAGGTGTGGCTCTTTATGGTCAAACCACTAGTCCTGTGTGGACTAGGCAGGGAGGAGGGTGCTGTGCCTTGAATGATATGATTTATAACAGCTGAATGATGACCAACCTGGGTCTCTTTAGTGTTACTAAAAATAATTTCCCTTATTCCAGTTCAAGTTCTTGTCTGGGAGAGGCCACATAATGGCAGAGTGTAGAGACAAATTTATGAGTCTTCTCACTACCTGTGATAAAACCCAGCCCTACATTATCTTTCAGTACTATAAGAGAACTCCAGGGAACCACTCTTTCTCCTCGTTTTGGACATTTTCTTCCATTTCTGCTTGATCTCTGAAGCCCAAGGTATGGGTATTTTATCTTCTGTTTGTAGGGAAGTTTTGGGATGGGCTTTTATTTGTCATGCTGTCTGGTTGTCTCTGCCCTGGTGCTTAGAGATGGGGATGTCAATGAAGCATCTAAGAATAGACACCTCCCAGAAGTTCTGTAGTTTATGTCTGCTCAGCACAGATGAGTTTTTGGGGGGCATTCCACCTTACAGTGGGAAGGAGATTGCCATAGAAGTTTTGTTCTTCGGGAAACTTTCCTTAACATTCATCTGGCACTTGCATTTCCGACCTCCTTTTCAAGACCTCCATTTATTCAAAATATACACACCCAAAGAGTTAATGCCCTTTCAGACAGACACTTCAAATACTGTTGACAGGGGCTACTTTTCATGTCCTGTTTTAGTCACTGTTTAGCTAAGCCATTCATGTTCAGCTCCTTTAATCTTCTCTCATAAATCAACCTGCCCAGCCACTCAGTTGTCTTTTTGTTGCTCTTTTCCACAATTACCTGTAACTTTTAACAAACACTGAGCAGGCTTATGATTATTTTCTCCCTGGGGGCCTGCAGAGACTTACAATCTCTTTGCCATATATTAGCCATGACTGTTGTTTCAGCATTGGGCAGGAGCAGCACCATTACCCAGGAAGAAAAGCTGACTCTCTCTCTGCAGTTTCAGTCCCAAGTATCCTGCTGCTCAGTATTTCACTTATTATTCCTCGTTTAGGTGAACTGAGCCAAAAAATGTTGGAGTTTCTGAATGTCAGAGGAGGGAAGCAGTTCTGCATGAGGAGGACAGGACCATGAGGAGCAGTATCAGGATCCTTTGCTGGCTGGTTGTGTTTCCAGCTTTACTGACACACGGGCCTGGGGTCTTAAGGATGACTGATACTGCATAATATAAACAAGGAAGCAAATCCTACTAGATCCCTTCCAAAGATATTTTACTAAATTCCTTACCCTTGAGCCCACCCTGGGCCATCTCTTATCTTTGAAAGCCATCTCACAGCTGCCTGCAAAGACTCTGAAGCTGGTTAATCCCAGCAGATGGACCTTGGTGTCTGTGCCTGGAGGGGAAGGAGGAAGGGTGGGAGGGCAGAGTCTTGGAGGTCTCTTTGTTAATGGGTGTCAGTCCATTTTGGTTCAAGCCAAAGCCTCAGGGAGAGGCAGAAAACTGGTATGCAGCTTCATTTGGAGTCCAACAGACCTGCTTTGGGTCAAAAGTTGTCCCAGCCTGGATAAGCTCATAGCTTGCAGGGACTCAGGGAGTGTGTACCAAGGACCAACCTGTAAATGAGGATTGCACTATTTAGTCCCTGGATCATATGTATTTGCTTCAAGCTTTGATGAAATTCTCAAAGTATTTTCTTTAGAAGAAAAAAAAAAGCTTCATGGAATGGATGAGAAATGCCTTTTTTAAAAGGGTCCATGAAAAATTAGAAATAAAATAATGGCTTACAAAAGGGCAACCCCCTACTACATCTCTTCCCCAGGCATGGTAGTCAGCATGGCCCAGTGGAGGGGTGCTGGCCTAAGGGCAAGAGGTTTTCTGCTTAACCCTGATCAATCATCAGCTCCTTGGGCAGTCCCTGTGCTTCCTCCTGCCTGGTGTAGTTACACCCTGGGGCTGTTTGCTCAGCATCTGGCAGAGAGAGCAGCAGCCTCCCCACCTCCCTTGCGTTTTGGTTTATTCATCCATCGAGTGCAGACATCATCACACAAATGTGAGGAGTCTCTGCTTTCAGAGCCTACAGTTGCTGGTGAACTTTATCGACATGAAGCTTCAGAATGATCGGGTGTTAAGCTCTTGCCTCACATGTCCATTGCTGTCATGATAATTCACCCAGTCATGAATTCAATGACAGTCTCACATTTTTCTTACTTTTTTGTTATTGTTTCTTATTGTTATAATTTTTATTACTATGAAAAAGAACTAATAAATTCTCTTCCTCTCTACTTTTTCCCCAGCGAAAAAAAATCACTAGGGATATAACTCAGGATTGCATGCTAACACACGTTTTTTAACATGCTACATATTGATCAAAGGGTCTGACTTCTGCTGTGTGAAAGCTGTATCTGATTCCCACGGGGACGAAAGGCAAATTTTCTCCTCTGTGCTATTAGAGATGATCAAAACCTTCTGCAGATGCTTTGAGTACCAATGAAGAATGAAGTATAGCATGTTGGTGCAATGCTGTGGCCATCTTTTGGGAGGATTGAACCACCCAGAAAATTTGAGTTGGAGCACATGTAATGTAAATTTTCTGTCAGATATTTCTTAGCTTGATACAGTACTAACAAACAAATGGACTTTCTTTCCTTCCTCACCTCATAATTCTTTGTCCTTTAAGTTGCGCTGAATTAGACATGAGGGTTCCTCTGACAGTACAGAAAATGGGGAAGGCACAGATACTGGTTTGTACTTTCTGTTTTTCTTTCCTTCCTGTCCCATTCAGCATTGTCAGGGTAGTGATTTTCTCTTAAGCAACACTTAGGCCTATGCATATGTTTGCATTTAATTTCCAGATGGGGAGGCAGGCCTCTAATAACAGTGTGAGCTGCTGCTTTATGGATCTGGCTGGCTGACTGAGTTACCTTCTTTTTGCAGCTGGCCAAGAAACTGCACCCCACACCCGGGATGCCGACACACTCATGGCTGAGCCGGGCTTTTGGACTCTGAAGCCAGACTGGTGCAAAAAATTATTTACCTGTCCCAGGCTGTGCAAAGGTTCACCAGCTCTTTACATATGTGGGGCTCTTGAACCCAGGATCATACAAACCGCTTTACTTTCTGACTGCTCTTCATACATGTTTTTCCTGAAGTCTTGGGCAGATTTTATTCAAGGAAATGTATTTAACCATTAGCATTGACATTCTGGTTATGGCAAGAGTATTTTCCTTTGTAGAGGGACCTTTAATGATCCCTCTGTTTCTCTGTAAGTGCTCTTCTACAGGCTTCCTGCAGGGATTTCTGTGTCTCTGTGTCTCGGGGGTCTCATCCTGGCTTGGAGAATTGTGTTTTCCTGAGAGACCTTACTTAGCACGCTGTAGGTCTCAGTGTAGCTGGGTCCAACCCACTTTGAAGTTCAAGACTAAGGTTTGGACTAGCAACCTGGAGTCTAAGTAGAAGGCTGGAGTACTGAGTGCACAGACCTATTGATCTGATTAGGAATGCATTTGCAAATAGGTGTGTTATTAAACACGCTCTAATGCTGACCAGATGTAGCTGTCTGTGGTATAATCAGCTACATATGGACTAGATACCTTGGCCTCCCTTTGTAGTGAGTATATGAAAAGAAAAAGGCATTTCTAGGTTGCAGTTCATCTCATTTTCAAGCAGGTATCTCAGGTACCCCTTACAAGTGTTTGTTTTTCTCTCATTTTTAAAGGAACCTGTGGTGACTGGACTAGATGTGAATATCTGCATTGTTGACATCTGAAGTTTTGCCAGATAGTTCTTATCTTGAATATGTTTTCTAGAAAATTCTCTATTTTCAATAATTATTTCTCATTACTTTGCTAAGTCTTCAAACCTCATGATGTCTAGATTATGTTCAAGCACATTGTTGATTACAATTTTACTAAATTGCTTCAAATAATTTCTTTTTTTTAAACATACTAGTCTTTGACAGTTTCACATCTTATTACCAGACAAGTAGAAAATTAGTGCATAGCCAAATAATATCTGCTTTGTGTAAATAACATCTCTTCTGAAGAGTTCTTAGTCTTCAGTAGGTTTGAACCCTATTTTGCAGGATGGGATTCAGGTTTTGATTCTGATTCTGAATGTAACTGTCTAGAGGTTTCACAGCTCTTGCTGTAGCCAAGGAAATTTGTTTTTGTATTGACTAGATACATGGAGCTCAGTAGCCCATATATACGCATAAAGTGATATTTTAGACAATTTGGTTTATTTATAGATCCTGCCTAATATTTGCACAATCTGTCTTTGATGTTTCAGCCTAGGGCTGTTCAAAAGCACTCAACAGTCATATTTAACTGGATCATGGGTATTGGACCAGCTGGATTATTCTTGGATCAGTGCTGACAGTAATGGGTTCTCACACACAGAATGTCCATGTAGACAGTTACATGTTGACTTCCCAGCTTCTTGTCACTGTGCAAAGATGAAACCTTGGGAAGAGTTTATCTTTGTCTGAGGGATGCAGTGGTCTTAATATAGTTTCCTTGTTCTGGCAGCTGTTCTCGTGAAGGACACAAGAATGCAGGAGAGAGGCGTGTTGCTATTTATTTCTTGTTTTTACTCATCTTTGAAAACAGTGAACCCCAAAAATGGACATGGCAATGATGTCCTTCTTACAGCACAGAAAAGCAAAAATTCTCTTTTCTATTTGGAGACATCAAAGGAATTCATGTCCTACTGGAGTGCATTTCCTTTCCCCAGTTTGTTAAAAAAGAAAACTTTTCCCAATCTTTTGTTTCAGTGCAAGCTTACCCAACTCAGAAGCAGGAGTTTGCTGTTAGGGCTAGAGTTTGTAACATTGAAAACATGTCAATTCTCTACCAGAAATGCCTTGAACCAACCCAAGAATAACAGTTTATGCCACAGTCAAATCTCCTGGTGTGTTTATGCACTGTATCAGTCAGAGTGCTCCTGCAGATCCAGTTTCATCAGCTCTGTGTGGTGTTTGTCCTCATGGAAGCAGCTGGGCTGACACCATCAGGTCCATGAGCACTTCCAAACCTTCCTGCTTCCTGGCTGCCCAGCCATTCTGTGTGCCCAGCTCTGCAGGGGAGGTTCTGCCTGGTTCGTAGGACATGCTGCAGCCAAGCCGGCAAGGAGCTGCTTGCTTGGACAACCTGTGTCCCCTGGAGAAGGGACCAGGCCCCTGCAACGAGGTGAACACCTCCAGAAACACAGGGAAACTCTCCATTCTAAGCAGAGCATTTGGTGCATGCAGCTTCCAACTAGGTCCAGTGGTTTGTGAGGCTATACCAGGAACTACCCAGCCCTGATCTTGGCAGAAGCCAACACAGCCTAATTAGAGCCTTCTCCAGCTGGCTCCAAACCCATCAGCACCATCAGCCAGTCTTGCAGCATGCCGTGCTTGGCCACTCAACTGTCCCTGCCCCATGGAGTTGTCCTGGGAGTTACTGGTGTTGGTTTGGTGCCTACTGGTGGGAAATTCCTGTGCCAGAGTGAGTGCCCCAGCTTGCAGCTCCCAGCATCTCCTGTGCACTTGGTGTCTCCCAAGCAGCAGAGGGGGCAGGGAATGAGTCTGAATACTTCAAGGAGGCAGCTATGACCTGCCAGGCATCCCTTATATTGGGCAGCCAGATTGGAGACTTAACTGTGTTTTGGAGAGAGTCCCCATGGGCTACACTTGCACAATTAAGATGTTCTCTGGCCCTAAGGGCAAGTGGCAAGGCATGGCTCACATCTGAACAAAGGAAATCTCTATACCCAAGCTGCAGTGAAAAGTCTCTGGCTGTGCTGTCCCCTGAGCCATGCCAGGGTGGAGAATGGACCAAAATACCTCTTGAAACTTTCTAAGTTACCATCTGTGCACAATTCCAAGACAGTGCATGAGCCCTTTAGTTTATTAATACATATATCCTGGATTTGAAGTTCAGATCAAGGAGTTTTATTCATCTTTATTCTTCCTGTCCCTCTTTGTTTATTCTTCAGTCTTTCTGGGATAACAGGCTATGGCATTCATGAACCTGGCATGCTAAAAAACATCCCTGCTACAGATCAACACAGCTTTACTGTCAGAAAGGGCTATGGGGCTGCAAAAAATATGGGGAAAATATTGAGACTGTCTGGGTCTTGTGAGCTGGAGAGTGAGTCTGGCATTGGCCAGGGAATGGCCAGTGAACCCTGAACTTGGGTCCCGTCACAGTGAGAGAGCAAGAGGAGAGGGCTGTGCCCTGCCACTGCAGGGGATGCTGCCCCATTTTTTGTTCTTGGGCTGTTCTCAAATATTTTTGTCCAGTTCTTTCTCTTATTTTTGTTGTGTCATGGTTTGACACTGGCACAATGCCAGTGCCTTATGAAAATATACTTCTCTGGTGTTTGCTGTGAGATGTGACTAGGAAATAAGCAAAGCAGGCTTCTACTTTAGAAAAAAAAGTTTATTAACTAAACTACAAAAGGAAAAAAAACTACACACACACACACACGCACGCACACACACACTTGGAAAATGAAAACTCTACAAAAAAGCATTTCTTCCTCCCCCCCACCATATTTCTAATACATCTTCTAAATTTCAAGTTTCTATCTATCACCCTGTAAATACTCAATTTTAGTCTATCAAGAGGAGAGGAGTCTTTCTTGGGGCTATGGTGACTTCTTCTTTGCATGCCTAGCGCTCTCACTACTGGACATGGAACAGAGCTTCTTCAAGGGTTATCTTTTTAAGGGTGCTTTGACTAGTTCTAAAAAAAGCACAGTTTTCTCTCATCTCGGGACTTCTTGTCTCTCCCATACTTGTCTACTCCCT
Organism: Geospiza fortis; assembly: GCF_000277835.1. NCBI lineage: Eukaryota > Metazoa > Chordata > Aves > Passeriformes > Thraupidae > Geospiza > Geospiza fortis. Next base: position 1,425,809 of record NW_005054306.1, read on the forward strand.
GGGACCGGGGGGTCTCCAAAACTGAACTTTCTTAGTTCTGAGCCATCGCCTCCCCCCCGCATGCAGCTTCTGTGTCGCGAGGAAGCATGGTTCTGTCTATGGCTGTACTAAAAAGAGTCTAGCAACCAGCTACTCTATCATCTCTTTCCAGCTTCTTCTTTACTCTCCCAGCTTCACTCACTGCTCTGACTGTCATTCTCTTGCTCATTTCTTCTTTATCATCTACTCTATCTCTCTTCTAGGAAAGGTCTAAATGCTCTGTGAGGTCTTCATTGTCTAGAAAGGGGTTAACAAACTTCTTTCTCTCTCTCATCTTCTAGCTGGGGGGGGGTGGGGTGCTGCCCAAATCTTCTCGGGGCCTCTCTCTCTCTCTGTCTCTCTTGGGGGGGGCTGCCTAACGCTTCCTGGTGTCTTCACTACTTTTCCATCTTGAGGGGTCAGGCCTACCTCTGCCGGGCTGCAGGTTTTCTCCTCCCCCGCCCAGCTCGAAGCCGGGCAGGGGAGGCTTTGCTTCTTTGCTGGCTGGAAATCAAAGAAAGAGCCCAAGGGCGTGCTCTGTTTCTAACCCCTGTGTTCTCAGAGGCGCATCCACTCTCAGTGGCCAAGCCTGGTGTCAATTTAAAATCTGAACACCTATTGGCTTCTGGCCACTCTATTCCCAGAAAACTTGCTTCCTGTAAACCCACGACGTGTTGCCATAAGGTTGGCAAAGCAAAACCAGCTAATGGCAGTTGTTCCTTCTGTCCACAGGACATGGCCACTTGGCTGCTCAAGTTTCCTCTTCTCCTTTTGCTGTTCTCTCTCTCTGAGAAAGGAGCAGCTGTTCCATGCACCTCTGTCTGGGACATTCAGAGCAAGAGAATGCCTCTTCTCTCACACTAATGACTTTGTCCATGATTTCTCAGCCTACTTGGAAGAAAGAGAGATTGGACAACATCCATCATTTAGATTGGCAGTGGAAACCAAACTGGGCTAATTTGATAACTTTGAAAAATACAGACTCCTCAGACCAGTGTTTCTTTTGGACATGTACATTTTAGTAGCATTTAATTTATTTCTTTAATTACCCCTCCAAATCTTTATTAAATATTACCAGTTCAGTCTGAACTCTGGTTTTCTTTGAGGGTTCTTGGGATCAGATCCTATTGCCAAGAGAAGCTGGAACATTTCTAGTCATTAACCAAGAATGACTCTGAAAAGGGCTTTGGGATCAGAAATATGGAGATATTGAAGTAACTTTTCTAGTCAAAGTTTGAATCCCTTCTTAGATAACAGCTATTGCAGGGACAAAGTCCAAACTCCCTAAACACAGTGGGCAGAAAAACTCAGTAAGAGATGATGTCTTGTCCAAGTGGTTCCTAGGACCTGCTGCAAAATACTTTCAGTGGAGTCAACAGGTTTTGAGTCAGGTCTCGGGTGACTCTGTTCTGCAATAAACATAGCAGTAATTGTAGACCATGGTGCTCATTTTGGTCACCATGATATTATTATAACAGATTCCCAGTCCACAAACACACCCTTTCCTTTGCTAGCCCAGCAGATCCTGTGAACCTAACATGCTGTTGAAAGAGAGTTCCAGATAATGTGGTTTCCCTGAGCCTTTCAAACATGTTATAAAACCAGAGGAGCTGCAGTAATCATCATTATTAGTAAGCAGACTTGGAGCCTGAGTCTGAATCTGCTGTGAGTATAAACAACCTGTGTTCATGTGCATCCTCCCTGCCTTTGGTGATGAGTGTTTCACTGTGAGATTAGAGGATGAAGGCTCTGAGATAATGATTTCAGCTGTGTGCCTCTTAGCACTGTAAAGCCCATAGAATATCAGAAAATTTATTGCTGTGACTTAGTTGCAAACTCCCTGGAGTGGACAGGGGTTGTGGACCTCATGATAAATAGCACACGCTAATATTTAGCAAATGATAATGCAGACCACAGAAAAATGGGAACAGAGGAAAATATACTCCCAAGGGCTGACAACTAATGCAAAGAGCCAAGAAATAGTTTATAGTAGGAGGGAATTTCCCCAGCTTCCCTCCTCCATGCATAAGTCATTGCATTATGGATGCATTGCACAGGGCCCAACATTGATCCCTCCAGCACCAAAGTTACTCCTGGCAGGAGTTCAGAACATACAAACTCACAAAGCCCTGCAGGCAGAGCAGACCTGATGTTTTCCAGCCCCAGCTGGAAGGTGGTAGAGCCTATATTTGAAGCAGATGAAAGGGCTTGTGAATGAAGCTTAACTGGTTGTTTATAGGGCTTCTCTGATGTGTCTGTGCCATCTGCTTCATGCACAGGGCAGGCATCTTACCAGACCACTTCTCTGTCAACCCTTCCCACTTAGCCCCTTTCCAGAGAGCTAAAAAGTCCTCCATCTTCTTTCACCCAACCAAAAAGGACATATTTGTGCTAGAAATCTCCTTCTGCCTGGGTAATGCCCTCCTGGAAGAGTGACATTCCCTGACCATAAACAGAAGTGTGTCATTGCAGGGGATACAGCATGATGTCAGAGGGTGGTGGGTGAGCCCTTCTGGGATCAGGATCCCTGGGTGAGGTATTGGACATGCATTTGTACAGACAGCGCTGCTCTGGTGAGTGCTGTGCCAAATTATGTCAGCCCTTGAGGCAGGAGGGTTTGTACAGCTGGTAAGGGGTTGGGGTAAGCTGGGGGCTGGGGTGACCTACAGCCCCTTTTCCTTTTTATGGCCTTTAAAAGAGGCAGCTGAAAGGTGGATGATGCCAACCAGCTGTGCCTGCCACTTCCAGTCTGGGAAGGGCATGGTGAATTCCTGGTGAATGAGTAGAAAGGAAGGAGAGGGAGGAATGAGGGGCAAGTCACAGTCTTGAGACATGACAGGTCTACAGTGGATGAGGCAGCTTCCCCTTGATGCCTGCAGGAAATCTGGGTCATTAGAGGGTGATGGATGCCTTAGCAGAGCTGTCTGTCCTGTGGTGATGGAAAATGTCCACCTCATGCAGCACCACTGCGCTTAGTACACAGCTGAAATGAGCAAACTCAGAGGCAGAGGGTGGCAATGCCCAAGGGCTTTAGATGTTACTTTGGGATAGAAGGTGAAAAATGATGTGGATAAACAACTGATTGTGAGAAGCAAGGCTCTGATTGCAATTGAATTTGATTTTTCCTTCGTTTGTGGGAAATACAGACTGTCGGAAATCAGACATTCAGTCATGACACTTGTGAGAGACAAGGATTAGAACTGCAGACTTGGGCTCATAAGGTGAGAATTAAAGTTTCCTGTGTGATTATATGGAAACTGCAGTAAAACACACATAAAACCAAATTGCGAGTCATGCATTTCAGATGCTGGGAAGGGAGGAATGATGGATAGCCTGTGGCAAAATCCAGTGTATGTACGTGTGACTGCAAAAGATCAGAAGAAGGCATAAGTATCTGATTTAGAATACTTGTAGTGCAGAGGCAGATTCGTAGCATATGTTGAGAGCTTATAGGGAACAGGCCATGCAATATGTGATACCACACGCAGAGAGCCAGCACTCTGGAAACTTCCTTCTCCTGGGAAAAAGATCATGGAGCAACATTTATTTTTAAGAGGCACCCTCATGTTTTATATATTTGTGCTTTCTGTCATGATATTTGATAGCATTGCATTTCATCACTTGGAGACACACTGCTTGGGAAGGCAGGCCTGGAGAGTACCTGTGCTCTGCTCAAACCCCTTTGCTGTGGCTGCATGCCATACTGGTCCTTTTATTTGGCCATTGTGTCTTCTGAGAGAAAATTGTGTGTAGTTGGGTTGAACTGATGAAGTATATCCTGGGAGAGACGCACTGGAGGAGGACACCATGGATTGATAGACCCAAGGAGTAGGTCAGTGAGATGCTCCCAAATAGCAAGTCCAACCCTTTCTCCTGAGTTCAAAAAGAACTTAACATGAAACCTGTATGCTTTCAAACCCCTGTGTTCTCAAATCAAAGCAGCAAAGCCCTAATTAAAGCCACATCTAACCCTGACTCCTTACACATAGCACAGAGGAGCTGGCTGTACTGCCTGTGCCCTCCCTCTGCCCTCCCTGACAGCACTTTTTATGAGCAGACTGGGACATTGTGCATTCACCTCTGGCTGTGGGCAAGCAGGAGCCTCTGATAGTGTCCTGCCTCTTGCTAGAGTGGAGGTGACTGGTGGAGGCACATCTTCACCAGCCAAAATATCTCATCTTTGATGATACAGACCCTTGTGTCAACATCTCCTTCCCACTGGATGAAATATCATTTGGTTGAGGCCAGGGGGAGCAACGTTCCTCCTTCAGATCCATTTTCCAATGAGTGGGGGCTGCTTTCAGGTATTGAACAGGCAGCCAAGGCCTCTTACTGCTCTTTGCTGACACCATCACTCAGCATCCTTCTGCAGCATAGCTGAGGGGAGTGGGGGCCCTCTGGCTGCTTTCCAGCCACCAACAGCTGCACGTTCCCCACCAGAGAGGTGACTCTGGTCCCAGGGAGATGACCCAATGCAATGGTGTTTAGAAAGACCTGCAGCAAAGATGCAGAACTGGGAGGAAGGGATCGTTGCTGGGATAAGAATGGTGGAAAAGACTCCCTCCAGGAAGGAAACTGGCAATGAGAGATGTGGTTGGCAATGGGAGAGAAATGTGAGTGATGGAAAAGGAATGAAAGAGAAAACTCTGAGAGGAGAAGTTCAATCACTCTGTAGATAATACAGGATACTTGAGCCAGGATTTCAGTTTTTCTTTTTTCTTTTTTCAATTTTTTTTTTGTACTCCAGCTCTGATCTGAGTTACTGCAGAAGAATTGTTTTATTGTTTTGTGCCTGACTTTCCCCATTTATGAACCAGATAATGGCCATTAGCAAACCTATAGCAGGTGAGGGCATCTTCAGATCCAAGCCTGGAAGTGTTGACACTTGAGCATTATTGATAGACATGTGGAGACAGGCTGTCTCTGTGAATACTTCTGCAAAAATCTTCTTCAGTCTCTCTAAATTTGGCAGCTCCTAGAGCACATGCACCAAACCTGAAGCACCTTCACAAGGTCTGACACTGGTACTTATGCCCTTAACTGTTCTGCCAGCTCATGACATGTCTTGCAGTGCTGGTGTCGTGAGGGGAGGGAGCAGCAGAGCTCCGAGCACATCCTTAAGGACCAACTATCCATAACATTTGTCTGCAGTTCCAAAAGGGCAAGTGAGGTCTCTGTCTGAACCAGTCCTGGATGCCTGGACAGGCCTGGGTGACCTTAGACAGGTCAATTACTCCCTCATTTCTTCATCTCTGCATTTAAAAAATAAAATATGAGGATACTTTGCAGAAGAGTGATGAAGGTATGTAAGGTAAAGAGTAGGATGTGATGAGATATATTCAGAATCCACGGAAGTGCTCAGATAAAAGTTCTCCATGAAGGTGGATGATGTTATCTGCCATTCATCTGCCATTCACCTCACTGCACTCCACCCTCAGTCACTAACCATTAACATCACTCAGAGACTTGAAGTGATTTCAACAAATTGTCTGAGATGTGCTGCTTCTCATTTCAATAGGTCTTAGGCAAGACAACAGGAGAAAGTAATGCAATGTCACAATGCTGATAGCAAGCGAGTCACAGATGCTGATACCAAGAGACTTATTTAGTCCATTTTGATCTTTTTTGCCTTGCTTTTCTCATCTCATCAAACAATCATTGCTATACTCCACAACTGTGTCTCCCTGAGATCATTCCTTAGGACCCACAGCCCAGGCCTGAAGCTCCCTAAAGAACTGGCCATTTTTAAGATCTTCACCATGTCTTCAACTTTGTTCATATCTCTTTTCAGAGCCTGAGTAAGTGATGAGGTGGAAGTATTAGACACTTCAGATGGAAGCATTATAGACACAGTCCTGACTTTGATGTAGGCTGCTGCTTGTGCTTCACTGGCCTGTGTGTGCAGCAGAATGCTGGAACTGGTGGGACACAGAGGGAGCCAGGGATGTTCAATAGTCTGGCATTCAGTTACTTGAAAGTTTCACATCTTCTGAACCAAGGCAGTACTTGGCCTTTATTTTCTCCCCACTTTGCTGTCTCAGAACTGCCCTGGCCTGTTCCTTATGCCAGTCTGAGTCACACAGCAGCTGGAACAAGCTTCTCTCTGCATTAGTTTTTGGAAATGTTTGTGCTTTGAAAGGGTAGCGCCCATGTAGAGGACACTTCATTTTCTCCAATTTACATCATTTTGCTGCTCAGATGTTTGGTTGTTTTTTGGGGTGTGTATGTCTTCAAACTTCCAGAACTCTGTTGAAACAGCTATTTCATGACTGGTGATGGAAATTTGTATTTATGTTTAGTGGAATGACACAAAGAAATAAAGAGTTCAGACATGAAGCTGATCCAGAATCTTGTTCTTGTACCAGGATAACCCTGTATCCATGGAAAAGGAGTTCTGATCTGTGGAAAGGATGTCTGTAGGCACTACAGACAGAAACTTTTTCACATGCCAATATACCTTACTGCACTTCTTGTGGGTTAGCTGACTTTCACCAAGTTGGGGAACATCCATACAGCGCTGTGAGTGGAAGTGACATATTTACCTCGCCTTGTCTCCTTTCATCCCATTTTAGACCTCAAACTGTCTAACAGCATTAGGAGGCCCCACAGAATGAGAACTTGAAGTCAGTACTGCTGGATTTACTGAATCTCTGTGCTATCTCCTGACACTAACATTAACTGAATACATCAGGAAAGGGGCGAATTTTTAGGGATATGGGAAACAGGAAAATCTTAGGAATGAAACTTGGGAAACCAAATCTGCCTGCTGTGTTTGTCATGCAATTAGTCAAGGAGCTGGCTCACAAAGTTGTCTCTGAAAACCAGAAGAATCAAATGAGAACCAGGGGACAGAGGAAAATATGTTGTATTGATCTTTACAAATGAGCAGCAGTCATTAAAAGAGTTAGTAACTATCCAATAAATTTGGCTTCCATGTCTAGTGAAGGAGTCTAAATAAGGAAGGAAGAAGAATTTGCTGTGCCATGCATTCACATGGAGCCATATGTATATTAGTGAACCCTCAAGAGAGTTGCCAAAATGGAATGTAAATGATGGAAAAAAGAGGGGGTGAATTTTGTTGTCATGGAATACTGGAGAAAAGACTAAACAAAGTAAATATGTAAGCTATTATAGCAAACCTCATTCCTGGTGAAGAAGAGTTTATTGAATTTTCTGTGTGACTCAGAGCACACTTTAGTTATTAGTTTGATTCCTTTAGTAGCATGTAGGAAGTATGCTGCCCCTCTACACATGTTGACTTCACCATTGAAAAGGAACATGGATGACACACACATTGATTTGTAGGAAGAAAGTCCAGACAAAACTTAATCACTTAGCTTGATCCAACTGCAGGCCAAGTAGATGAAAAGAATATGGTCATTTAATCTGTGTAAATAAGGTGTCTATTCATGTACTGAGGCAATTAATTGTATTGTTTCGTGAAGACTGAGCTGAAAATTTAATTTAAATTGACTGGAGATGAGGATTATAAAGCAGACTGAAAACAGGCTGGAGGCACCAGAAACACATAGCAATGAATAAATGCCAAGACTTGGTGGAAGATACCTCAGGGGAACAGAAGGGAACAATGTTAGACTGCTTTTGTTTAAGAACCCTATTTATGGTTTGGAAGGAGGGTTGGCTATGGTAGCTCATTGTGGGATGGTGCTCATCTTGGGAGAGATCACCTTTTCCAAAGCACTCATACTAGTAACTTTCGATGTGGCAAACTTTGGATGAATCAAAATCACAGCAAATGGTGCCAAAAAGTTCAGTCTGGGGACCTTACCCAAAGTCCCAGTGAATGTACCTGTCTGTAGGTGCTTTCTACAGAAATCTCAGTCCATGTGGTCCACCATTTAGAGCAAACAAATTCTCTTAGTTTCTATTAGGCTTCAGCCTCTCCCATTTATTTATTTAGTGTTTGTCTGACTTTTCTTGCATTGGATTCTCCAAACCAGAGCCTCCTGGCTGACCCCATGGACATGCTGTTTCACTGTCCTGGTGTTTGAACACATATTGTGATTCCAGCAAGAATCTTGATACTAATAAATATTTCAGACAGAGAGCTGGTGATACAATAGGGACCTGTAGGATCTCTGTTTCCTAACTAACTTTACTGTTCTCCAGCCTGTTTCCAGAGGCCAGGGAATTACTCAGTGAAAGCTGAACTTCAGGACTGTCCGTTGGGAATTATCACCATTGCCTTGAGATGGGGATTCAGGCCCTGGAGTCATCAGGCCACTGTTGCTTCTGATTGTGGGTGTTCAGCTACCCTGCTGAGGGGACAAGGGCATGGTGCTGGCTGAGAAAAGGGATGGACAATGCAGCTGGCCTTGCTGTACACATCTGGGCAAAGGAGCTGGACAGGTAAGCCTGTTCCATATCTGGAAAGGAGTGCAGGGAACAAGTTAAAGGGAACGCAGAGCAATTTTCCCATAATTTTGCAATTCATTGGCTGGCACAGTCCAGCACTACCTGTAAGGTTCAGTTTTTATTTGTTCATAAGACATTGCTGAGCTACTCCAGAAGTCCTACACCCCTGTGTGTGTCTTGTACAAGGCTCAGGAAGAAATACAGTGAGGTTGCTGTGCTGGACCAGTTCTGCAAGACTGGCTCATATTCATATTGTGAACTCCCTGGGGCAGGGAATGTCCTAATGGGTTTCATTTACAGAGCAGGAATAGTCAGGCAGGGGGTATAGCTCAGTGGTAGAGCATTTGACTGCAGATCAAGAGGTCCCTGGTTCAACTCCAGGTGCCCCCTAAGATGCTTTTTTCTTTAGGCCAGACATTAGAAAAACAACTCTTTATTGTGTGGGTGGTGAGGAACTGGAGCAGGTTCTCCAGAGAAGCTGTGGATGCCCCATCTCTGGAAGTGTTCAAGGCCAGGCTGGATGGGGCTTGGAGCAACCTTGCCTAATGAAAGGTATCCCTGTCTATGGCAGGGGATTGGAATGAGAGGATCTTTAGAGTCTCTTCCAACGCAAACAATTCTTTTGATTTTATGATTTTTTGTGGTTTTAAGGAAATACACATGGTGTTTAGACACTGAGTATCAGGATCGAGATTATGAAGGAAATTAAAGCATGAGCAACCAAAGGGACAAGCCACAGCCAAAAAGCAAGTAAAGATGGAGAGAAGGAGTGAGTGTTAACCACAGGAGCATCTTTATTTCAACCCCTGCAAGAATCTCCATTTTCTCTGCACAGTCTTCTGGTTTGGGTACAGATACCGCAATCTTAGGATCAAAAATGCCAAATTTCCCTCTTTTTCTCCAGTGCTTGGCTGAAGGAAACATTCCTCACATATTCCTGTGCTTAAGTGAGCATTGGTTTAGGTCTTGAGTGGGAGGGATGACTAAGGACTAAGAATTAATTGCTTGATTCATTCTCTGATTACTCTTTACAAGTATTAGAAAAGGTGTTATTATCTGCTGAAAGATCATTATTTTAATTGTGCTTTGATGAGAAGAGAAAACAAGGGAATCAGTTACTCCATTAGTAGTGTATTAAAGACAAATGCAGAATCCCATGAAACTTTTCCCAAAGATGACATTTATTAGGTTGTAAAACAACCTCCCACAGAAGCATTTGAAGCCCTGTCACTTAACTGATAAATTATTGAGGCCAAGAGGCCATAAGACCTCCCTAAATTAATTGCTGTTTGAACTGGAGTGAGAATTAAAAGAAGTTGGTTGGAAGATTCCCAGTGACTGTAAGTATCCCACAAAATTGTCAAAGAAACCAGATTTGTATCTGTTCTGAATGTCTAGATTTAACTTCTACCTGCTGGCCACTACGAGATCTTTTAAGGTTGAAGGAACTTCGTTAGCTAATTCCAGTTCTCTCTTTGACTACTTATAGTCTGTGATTAAGAAACCTCTCAGCCTTATTTTTTGTAAAATTAAAGAGGTAAATCTTCTCATATCTTTCTCCATAATGAAGTTTCCCAATTCTTTATTCGTTCTTGTGTCTTTTCCCTCAATTATTTTTAGTTCCTCAGTACCTGCAGCCTTTAGAATAGGCTCTGAATACCAGCAGCAGTTGCACCAATGCCAGGTTGGGTTGTTATATAATTTCTTCACTTCTTCTACTTGGTATTACATCTCTAGTACATGCATTATGCTGCTGAAGATGTCTATGTTACACCACTTAGATTCTATTACTTTCTAGGCTTTTCCCAGTTTGCTTCTGGCCTCCTTTCTCATGCCTGAGAAGCAAGTTCTCCACTGTTTAATCTTACATTCAGGACTTTACTGAAATTCATACTCTTGGCTTGTGTGCAGTTTACTGAATTCCTCTCTGGATTGTTTTGCTTTATTGTCCTCTGTATTCCACAAATTTACTAAATAATAGTCTAACCTTTTCTTCTGTGTCAGCAATAAAAACACTAAATAGTAACTGGTAAGATAACATCTATAAGGGGTCGAAGTTCACTTGCTGAGTGAACATTTGCCATTTATTATTTAATTTGGAAAGGTATCAGCTGGTCTCCAATTAATCTACAATGTACTATGTTTATTTTAAACCAGCCAAGTATATTACTCAAGGATTCAAATTTGGTGCTCTTCAAAAGCCCATTGCCTCAACACTATTACTTTTATCAAGCTCATTTGTAGGCTCATCAAAACATGAGACTGGATTAATTAATAAGACTCCTTTTCCATTACATGTTGTTAATGTATATTAATTATTTATTTGTTGAACCGTGTCACGGATGTTCTGGGATTTTGCCCGTGATTGATGTGCTGCAGACAAGCCCAGGATGACAGGTTTAATTACCCCTTTTTAATGTGTGTGGTGTATGGAGACCATCCACTTATTTACCTCCTAAAATCTTCCTCAAGTTTCAGGGAAGCATTGTGTTGCAGTGAGCTGGACACATACATAACAAGCAGCTACTGGATTTCACTAAGGGATTTTAATTTTTAATACTACTCTAAATGTGTCTGTTGGTTTTTATTATTGTATCATGCTCCCTTCTGAGTAGCTGTTTGCATACAGAATCTCTTGGGCATGTGCTTCTTGAGAGAAGAGACAGGAGCAATCTTTGAGATGATCACCTGACCTGGTCTGAACCCAACTATGTTATTTTTCATTCTTTTCCTGCACCCATCAGATGAGCATGGGAACATCTTCTGGTAGTGCATTAGTCAAAATGATCATACATCTTTCAACTATTGTTTTTATAACCTCTCCTCTGGGGAAGAGTGTTTGAAGCGCAGCATATTATTTTCTTAGGATTTTAAGGCAGTTTGACTTTTGTGAAATGTGTATCCTCTTACGTCTTTTAGAATCACAGCATCATTAATGTTGGAAAAGACCTTTCAGATCATTAAGTCCAACCATTAACCCAGCACTGCCAAGCCCACCACTAAACCATGTCCCTCAAAGCCACATCACTTCTTCTAAATATCTCCAGGGATGGAGACTCCACCACTGCCCTGGGCAGCCTCTTCCAGTGCTTGACAACCCTTTCAGTGAAGACAATTGTCCTAATATTAAATCTAAACCTCCACTGGTGCAACTTGAAGCCATTTCCTCCTGTCCTATCACTTGGTACCTGGGAGAAGAGACTCATCCCCAGCTTGTTATAACCTCCTTGCAAGTACCTCTGCCTTTTCCTCATTCTTTGTCATTATGCTCTCCTCTGCTTCCAGTAAAGGATGGAGATTCCTGACCCTTCTTGGGTTGGTAATATATTTATAGAAAGATTTTTTTAAGAGCAGTAGCTGTACTTTAATTTCACATAACAGATGCAAGAGAATTGAACCATGTATCTTTAGTGAAAGGGAATGGGATTTGAAGTAGTCTGCAGTTTCTAAAGGAATTCATTCCACCATTTTGATAAGTCCCTCTTTTCTTTTCCCATTGATCCAGAGGATCATAATTGCTAACCATTGTCTTCTTCTGGTCCTTGACTATGTCTTGGAGATGTCCTAAGTGAAGGCCACCAAGATACGGGTACAGAATTCCAGAGTTCTTCAGGCAGCTGGAATAGACAGTGGAGGAGAGATTTGCTGTGCCATGATGCTCTCAGCCAGATGAGTTTCTTGTATCAAATATCTCTGTGCCCATACCTGTCCCATGGATATATCCATCTCTCCATCCTGACATGACAGACATTACTCAAAAATAGCAGAGGATGGGAGCTTAGCATCAGCATTCCCTGTCAGCTCAGCTACTGCCTGTTGGAAAGAAACCTTCATTCTCTGAGGCACTGGGGATTTCAGGTGGAAGTGTTACTGTGGCATAAATTAGGAAGGGGGAACATTTGATTCAGGAATCTTAGCTCAGAGTGTGGAACATATTGGCAAAGCTGAGTTCTGGGTATGCAGATGGGCCAATGATTAATGGCTAAAGCCCAAGAAGAGCTGCATTATAAATGGAGAGATTTGTGTTATTTCTCACAGAATATGACAGCACTTCTTTGCAATGGCCAGTTTTGATACACACTAATAACCAATTGGGGCAAAATTTATAGGCTTCAGGGAGGTCAGATGGGTTTTATTTTATTTGTCCTGGTGGTTTTTTTTTTTTTTGTTTGTTTGTTTGGTTTTTTTTTCCCCATTCCTATCAGCTTGCTTACATGTTAAGCCCCTTGCTCAAATTCATCACCTTCCTGAAGGTAGAAATGCAACTCTGAGATATTGAAAACAATTAAAGCTTAACATGACATGATTATAGGCATCTATAGGCATCTAACTAAACTCCTTAAGATCAGCAACTCCCAAAGTTTCCTATTTTTGAAACACTTTTTGGGACCACAGTACAGTTTCCCTTTGCACATCAAGGTCTATGATCATTCTAGTATGGGACTCAGGATCCATCCTGGTTTGGGAGCCCCTGTTCCTGCCCTGTAGGGAGTAAACACTTTCCTTGCTGAGCCCCTTGTGTCACAGTCTGCACTTTCTATAACCTCCATTAAAAATGAGAAAGCATCAGCAATGCAATGCAAGAGAAGGAAGGATTTAATCACTCCTCTGTCTGTTCCTACCTTTTCAATTTTCAAGAACAGGATCCTTGATCTGTTTTCTTCTATAGCACATGGGACACACTCATGGCTAAGTATTTACTGGATGGATTTAGATTTGGGAACAGATCTTTGGAATCAAGAGCATGGAGAATTTTGCAGGTCACCCAGTCAGTTTTGCACCTTGATTTAAATAATTGTTCATTTAAAATCTATGTCACTTTCATCAGCCTAGTGCAGCGAAGATGATGTTGGTATCTGTGGTACAAACTGACTGAAAATCCATCCTGTTATTAATAAATGGTGTCTGCAAACACGGTGGCATTTTACTGTTCTTCAATATTTGCCCGCTTTTGGCTGTGCTGTGGAAAAATAATGCCTGCTGGAGTGTTTCTGCCTCTGCCTGTCTTCTGCTTGTGACCTGACATGAACTGGTTTATGTAATGCTCCCTAGCAGCAGTGCTGCTGCTGGAGACAGGGTTGTTCCTGTGGCCAGAGGTAGCTCCACATCCAATTTAGAGGTTTTTTTAGCCATTCAACTTAACAAATGCGATGCCAGGAAGGAGAAGGTTTTTCCAGCAGTGTTTTATCTCCAGCTCCAATTTAGGTGAGCTTGGTGAGAAGGGCTGTGTTTGTTCTTTGTCTTGCTCTCTGTTGCCAAAGACTCCTCATTTTCTTGTGCTCAGTTCCTCCTCTCCAGCAGATAAGGTGAATATTGCAGTGAGGTGACTCCTGTTTGATAGGTGTCACTGTGTGGGTTGGGAAGATCTGATGCCTTAGCTCAGGATGGTGGCGTTTCAGTCAGTTGCCTTCACAGCAGCATTGCTACAGCAGTCCAAGGCTCTGCAGCTGACGTTTCATGGCTGTGGTGTCATCATCTCTGCAGGAATCAGTTTCAATGTGACATAATATACAACATTATTTAGTTTCAGGCCAGGAATTTTCTTCGTAATTTGTGTTTGTGGAAGCCATGATTTCTTTAATGTAGCACAAATCTAACATATGCAGGGAATAGACATCCTCCAGATGTGCTTCCCGGCCTAAATCCAGGTCTAGAAATCCATACCATACTTCATTCAAGAGCAGCAGAAAGAGGGCCTGGATACCCCTTGATTTCTTTGAGCTGCCTTCATATTTCAAGAGCAGAGGCTTTGCAGCATGAAACTGTAACTTAAGGATAGTCCTTTGCTGATTTCAAGCACTCAGTTCTTTGAATTTTAAGAATTAAGTGCTCTTGGGGTGGAAGTGATGTGTCTCAGCTGAAGTCTATTTTAAAGTAATCTGCTGGTGATCAATTGTCTATGACCAGACATCTGGCAAGAATCATGTGGCAAGAATCAAATCTGTAAGTCCAATATAACCCCCTGAGAGGAGTTGAGACTGCACCAGTGGAGTGTGTTCCCTGGGACAGCAATTCTGACTCATTTCCAGGCGACAGACTTATGCATCCACACACAGCAGACCTCAGACTGCAGCACTGGGCACCAGGTATTCTGCTTGGTTTTTCTCAGATGCTAAAGCCTATATATAGGGCTTTCCCCCCCTCTCTTTTCTTTCCTCATTGTCTTTTGTTCTTAATTTTCTCTCTTCTCCACTCCACTTTCTATATGGGTAAAATGACACATCTCAGCTTAGAATTTATATTCACATGTACTTGTCTCCTGTTCATGCTCATGATGGCTTAGAAAGCCTGAAGGGATATTCTGTAATTCAGTGTCCATTCATGTGTGTTTTCAGTACTTCCCATTAAACAGCAGCATGCAGAAATGTTGGCAAGAACAGAGATAACAGAAATGCTGTCCTCGCTATTCCGGGGAGTACAAAGCAGGCATTACAGGGACAAAATTGACTTATTTTCTTCAGGGACATCTAATCACTTCAAAGGCTCTCCCTCTGACTGCCCAGTTTTTCAATTTTCCCGTGAGCTCTTGCAACCTGGAATTGGGAGTGTTTGGGCAGATGGTGTCAGAGACACCTCAGCTGTCATCCCTGCCAGGGAAGCTCTGAGAAGTGCCATGAAACTTGACTATATCCCTGTTTATATTCCCTACATCCCTGTCTATATTCCTAGAAAATACAGAATACAGTATGACATGGGCATGTTTGGGCTGGCTCCACACAGAGTAAGACTGACACCCACGGAACCTCCAAGCTGATGTGCCTCTGGATGGGGTCCATCTGTTCAGCAGACAATGTCCCTTCCATAATTTCACTGCATCTGGACCAAGCTGGTGCATCTCCCTACCAAGTGCGGTCCTGCAGCATGGCTTAGCAAAGCTTGGTAGGGCATCAGCTTGGAGTTCTCTTCGTATTGTGACACAAACCAGATAAAAGCTACAGGGCAGCATCCAAATTTGTATTTCACCTGGGAGCAACCTCAAAGGCATTCACAAAGTGCTCTTCTGTCCTCTCTTTTTTAGGTGTCTGTTATACCTCTGGCTCTCATGAATTAAGGCAAATTTTGCCTTATTGGCAAGCTACCTCATTTTAATAACCCTTTATTTTCAATTTGCAGGGCATAAGCATCACTTTGGTTTGCTTCAGATGGCCAGGGCTGTATTCTACAGCATAAAAACTACTGGTAGAAAGCAGGGAGTGGAACTGATTCATCAGTAATAGCATCTCAAATGCATTTATTTATTTCTTAAGTGCTCTGGGAAATGCTTTCCTTGAAAACCACAAACTGTGACACATGTGGATTGATTTTTGTGGGTTTTGCTGAATATAGAAAGCAACAACTCTGTATCTAGAGTGATTGGAGGCATGGAGACCTTGCTGACACCTCAGTGGCATAGGATCATTCAAGCAGGATAAGGTCATACCAGAAAACTTGCAGGAATCTCAAAGCAGGATCTGACAAACCTTGCAAGATCAAAACCATCAATGTTCTGCATGCATTCTCCTTTCCAGCCTCTGGAGCCTACTTCCTCAAAACGAGGTTAAAGGAAGAAAGGTACTTTAAAGTTCCTCTTTGTAAATGAAATCATAATTGATGGAAAATTAAAGCAATTGATGTAATATAAACCTCCTGGTAACTGGAGAAGGTGCTACAGAGGCTTCCCAGCAGTTATACATCAAGAAACATTCTTAATCTCCTAGATAATGTGGAAAAGGAATGATATTTATTATCTACATGTCCTTACAAGCTGAGGATGCAGTTTATAAAACTGTATTTGGCTCCCCCTCCTTTTCCTCCTTTATTGTAATCCTTCACCATGGATCATTTTACATCCAAACTCACCTTCATCTGTTATCGTACTTTGGTGATTTATCGGCATCATGAAGTTCTGATTAATAAGGCTAGAAGGACATCCATCAGAAGAACTAAGAATCTGTGATCATTTCCTCTCAGGCTCTCATTAGCTGTGGCTGTCCTTCTGGGAGTTTTATCTTTGTCTTTCTATTTCCAGACTAAAGCACATGAGGCTTAAAAATAATATCCTAAGATTAATCTTTTGTTTCTCTTGCTTTTTAAAACCTTTGGTCAAGATGGAATATGATCTCCATGCTGTCAGCTGAAATAAGTAGAAACAACCCAAAGTGTACAAATACACTCCTAATGAATGAGCAGGCAAATCAGAATAATAGATGGCTTGATTCAGCCTCCTTCATTCTAGATGGAAAATACAAAGCTCTACAGATAATCCTATGATCAT
Source organism: Geospiza fortis (assembly GCF_000277835.1). Lineage (NCBI taxonomy): Eukaryota > Metazoa > Chordata > Aves > Passeriformes > Thraupidae > Geospiza > Geospiza fortis. The sequence goes on from NW_005054306.1 coordinate 1,442,457, forward strand.
ATAAAATATTTGTGGGGTAGATAGGAATTACACTCAACAGTGTCTTTTCCAAGAGAACTTCCTTTTTCTTTATGTTGCTTTGGTTTTTAAAATGACATGAGTTGTGGTGAAATACCCCTCTGGTACTTTCAGGTTGCTGTGCTTAGTGAAGTGGGAAAGGTTTTGTTTCAGAGTTTCTATACTAAGCTCTCTTTTTAATGAGACACTCCTGGGTTAAAAATACCTTCTGAAAGCAACTTCCCACGTCTTTCCTACATCAGTGACAGATTGGAGCAGAAAATGTGGAGTACTCCTGAAAGTGATAAGTTGAGGTTAGAGGTCTAGCCAAAGTCAAGTGCAAGGGAGTTTCAGCTGTAGAGAGCTGATGCTTTGAATGATAATAATGTGATTAATGTTTCTAATGTAAGTGGGTTTGGGAGTTACAAGGACTTGCAGCAACAGCTTGGATAAGAATGGTGAAACCGGCTTTTAGAGTTTTATTTATAGCACATTCATTAGGTTGGGCAAAATGGACAACATGTGCTTATGTGGTTAATGATAAATCCATATGAGGACTAAACTAGTCTGCTGAGGTATGAGAAAGCCATTTGTAGGTCAGATTTTTCTGGAGAGAGACAGACTTGAGAGAAACAATTCCTATCTGTTTGGGGGTAGGGGGAACAGGGAAAGGGGAGAAGAAGAAACCAGTTTTCCTCCTTTTGTAAAATACATAGGATGTTATGTAACATAAACATTACAGATCTTCATTAGTTTTTAAAGGTCATTTGCCCCTGAAGTTTATGTAGATGGCTTCATAAATGCCAAAAATAGCATGGGGAGGAGCAGATATGTATGGAAATTATTCAAATATTTTTTTATAAAATGGCAGATAATCTAATGTTAACGTATGAAAAATGCAAAAGCCAGAAAAGAATACATCTCTGCTGCATTATATTTTTTTCGTGTGGGATTCAGACAATCTAGAATGAAATTAAAGGTACTGAAGGAAAAAAAAAGTTATATAAGATTATTCCTTCTGTTTGAATTCACCACACCTTAATCCTGCTGCTGTAAGCAGTTTAAGGTACTCTTTTAAACAGAAATAGTTTCCCCAGGTGAGAGTATAGTTAATAAACCCAGTATTTTGGCATATGGTTCATGTTGTGGCTTTAGTTTTAGATCTGCCAAAAGGATCAAAAAAGATTGGTTCCTCTTCTCTATTCTTATCCAGGGTTGTGCTGGTCCTTCAGCCACAGGTCCCACTGGTTTCCACCAGAGACCATGATGCACTCTGGACTGAAAAAATAAAAAAAAGAAATAAAAGCAAGAGAAATACAAAGTAGTAAAAGAAAACCCTTATAAATTCCCTTTACGTAGCAGCCAAATGCATAAGTTTCACGCTAGAATCTCAGTAGTTGCATGCTGCACATCCTCACAAAAAGACAGGCAAAACCTGTCCATTTGCAACAAGCCATTTCCCTTCTCTACTCTTATTTCTAGGTAGAAATGGAAATGTGATGTTCATTTTCAAGGAAACAAGTTACTGAGTGAATACTCTCAAATGTGTTCCCCTACCTCTACTGGGTGTTGCTGCAGGTGCTATTTGTGAATGAGCGCAGATTATCAAACACACTTTCAGAAAAGCTGACTGATTATAGTGAGTATTTTTAGCAAGAGAAAATGGCACCTAGTGCAGAGATATTTAATGAGATATGTGTATATGTACAACAAAAACAAGTACAGGAAGGTCTTTCAGATTAATTCCCTTTGAAAAGTCATTTATTACTCTCAAGACAGTCAGTTAATAAAATACATGGTGGCTTTCCCCCTCCCTTGACACCCTGTAACCCAGAGTGGATCCCTGCTGAGAAGATGTACTTTAGTGCCACACAGCACCTTGGGCTCCAGTGGCAACTGCATGAAAACTTAATGGCCTAATCAGAGTTTACCTCATTTAGAGGCTACACAAGATGACTTGTTTCTGACATCAAAAGTTGTGACAACACTATTATTATATTTATTTTATAGATATGAAAGAATCCTTGTTTTGCTCTGACAGGTAAACACATATCTTATTTTTTGCCCCCTTGGTAGACACAGAAAATTAGGTGCAGAAATTGCAGTAATTAGCTAGGCTAATAATTCCTGGTGCAGGAGGGTCAGCTCCAGAGGGGATTCATCTCACCTGTGTTAAACTGTGTTTGGATAAAACAAATTATCCTCCACAAGGGCCAGTCTCTCGCTCTCTATTAACCAGAGAGGGTCATTACAGATATTTAGCTCAGATCTACCCTTGAGCTGCCTGAGCACAGTGCAGATACATCCCACCCCATGGATGAAAACACTGGTTTTTTGAATGACAAGTAAGGACCAAGCTCTAGGAATAGATGTGCTCCTTAACTTGGAGAGCTTACAGACAAAACCCAGTGTCTTAAATACAAGAAGTAAGGATGTTAAAGCTGTGTGGAAAAGTCTGAGACTCACAGGGCAAGCCTGTATTTACCCAAGGCTTCCGGATGAAGAAAAAGTCTTGGGGTCTTTTGAGTAACTTATCATTCTGAAATAAGCTGTATTTAGTTTATTGGTTAAGTTAATTAAACAGCACCAGGGCCCTGCCACTGGAAAACTTTTATGGTGTTAAATGTTATCATGGTCCCTGTTTATCCCAGGGTGGGATATCAAGTCTCTGGCATAGCTTGACCAGTAGCATGACACAGAGATTGTTCCCAGCAGGAAGTCTGCATGGAGCCATTCGTTTTTGGAGGTTAAGGGCATTTAGCCCCCGCTGTGCATGAGGCTGTGCCTGCTGGCCCTGGGACCAAAGACCAGCCCTGACCCTGTTTAGTTAATCTCTTCCTCTTCTCATTTTGTTATTTGACCTCTTCACAATCAGAACTATGGGGAAGCAACTATGGTGTGATGGGTTCGATGCAGGGCTAGCCTTACTTTGAAATAATGTGGTGCTATCTAATTCCCTTCTGCTGTTCTCTCTAATCTGTAAAGACCTCACAAATCTGATTTTGGCCTGGTTACCCTAATCTGCATCATGGGCTGCCCAATTCACTGACTTCAATGGGCCACACTGGACTGTGTCAGGATTTGGAGCTGATACTTGGTTTTTTGAGCTGGTTGAGCAAACAGATCTGCAAGATCTCTTCTTGACAGTGCACTAGCTCTGATCTGAAAGGAAACACAGCTTTAGACATCTGTTTTAAGGGTAGAACTATTCTGAGCTTATTTAAACTTGATACAAGGCTCTGTTTATATTTCTTTGATTAATTGAAAATAACCTCTCATTAGGGAAGTGACAACTGATACCGTACGATTGTGCTCAAGTCATTCACAGGAGCGAAAGAAATACACCAAGGGTTAGGCAGGTCAAAGCCCTTGTTTGGATCAAAGCATATGTTGAACACTGTATAAATGCCAAATCTGAAAGTGTTTTGTGTTTAAGGTTGAAGTTTGGAGTAAAATGATACTATAACAATAAATCCCTAATTCAGCTTGTTAGGTCGCTACTGCATTCACAAAGGCACAGCAAAGAGAGAGATGAATCTGATGGAGCAACTGGATAGGAGTCCAAGTCTGTTAAAAATTTACAGTATAGGTGAGGTAATACCACATCCAGGTCTGGTAGGCACATTTGAAAAAGAACTCTAATGCAATGGAAATGTATCTTGAAAGAGTGACAGGCATGGTTTGTGGTTTGTCCATAAATCTGCCTTACTGTGAGAGACTAAAAAAGCTCGGCTATTTTTATTTATTCAGGACAAGGTTATGGGATGACTTGTCTGTGGTTTTGTAAGGCTGAGCTTGCATGGCAAGGGAGCAGCAGGCTCCAGTTTCCAGTCAGAGCTGCGTGGCTTGGCTGCTTTCAACTAAAATATTGGAGGGTCCCCAGCTATGCCTAGGCTTGAAATACTCCTGCTGTTCTGGGGGCATACTGAGGATGGGCTGTACCTTGGTGGGCTGCAGCCTTCCCTGTCCATGCCTGATCTGCAGCTTCCTGGAGAGACTGGTGAGTGATGGCCAGGGTTGAGGGTGGAGAGGGAGGCCAGACAAATGCAGATCAGAAAGGCAGCCCTTCTTCTTGACAGGGTGATAGCCACTGAAATAACTTATCTGGGCTGGATTGTCCTTCCCTGAAAGCCTCTGATTTGGGGGCATGTGTCCTTGCATGATGTGCCATAATTTGTAATGATTTAGGTGTTGCTTTGGGACACCATTCTGTGGCTTCAGCTATGCAGGTGATCAGGCCAGGTGATGGAAATGATAATTTTATCAAATTATCAAATGAGTGATTTCACCTGCCCTTAAAATATTCCTATTAAATAGAAATACTTAAAAATTCTTGTTTTAGTGGGAATATTATATTCCTATAAAACTGATTGGTAAATAAAGAAGTCTCAGTGAGGCCATCTTTAGCATGAAAAAGGTAAAGTTGTAGGAAAAAAATCTCTTACCACTTTCATATTTGTAGGCAGAATGGCTATGTTTATATTTCCTTTCCAGGAAAGAGTTAAATCTGAGCTTAGACCTGGGTTCCAACTGTCCCTGTGGTTTACTATATCTGGTAGGACATCTTTCAGTAGGATGAGGAGTGATACAGCTTCTTCCAAACAACATTTGACCTTCTGTTCACTCTACAGTGACCTGATTGTGTGGGCATCTCATCCACCTTTCAGCAGTGGTGTGGGAACCAAATCAGGAAGATGTGGACCCCTTAGAGAGTCCCATGGGCTCGTCAAAAAGTTTATGGCCCTGCCCACTGCAAGGACAGGGATTTGCAGAGAGCCCAGAGTCAGGCTATGTCTGGGCTGCCTGAGAAGGACACATTTTAGGCTTAAAGGATACTTTAAAAACTGCAACCAAGTTCAATAGCTGCTGTGCCCTTGCACCCAGCATGTAGAGAGCTGTTCAGAGGGTTTGCCTTGCTGGAAGGTTAGAGTGGATATTAGGAAAATAATCCAAATAGATTAGGAATGATGCTATTAGAAAATCCATTGGATTGGATATCAGGAAAAATTTCTTCACTGGAAGGCTGGTCAGGCACTAAAACAGGTTGGTCAGGGACATGGTGGAGTCACCGTCTTCAGAAGTGTTCCCAAAATGTGTAGGTGTCATGGCTGGGGATATGGTTTAGTGGTGAGCATGTTGTTAGTAGAACTTGGTGACATCTCCATTACAACATTTCATTCCATGGCGACATTCTTCCATTACAAAGTTTTACTGTATCTTGATTAGTAATCACTACATTGGTGAGATTATTCTGTGATTTTTTTTTTCTACTAATACTCTTTTTTCAGCCTTTTGACTTCAGAATTCAAAGACCAAGGTATGAAACGCCTTGAGGTATATGCTCATGGGACATAAAATCTTAATGACTTTATATGATTCTGAAGTGTCCATCCAGCTTTGTTCAGTAAAGGCAGTTCCTTGCATCCATCCAAGCAAAGGTTTGACCACACACTCAATGTGATTTTCTGCCTCTGTGAGCCGTGCCACTGGCACATCTCGTGGGTGCCTGGGCTGTCCCTTGTCCTGTCCCGGGCCGTGTGCTCCTGTCCGGGCTGGGCACAGCCCCAGGAGCCCGGCCCGTCCCCCTGCCCCGGGAGCCGCGGGCAGTGCCGCATTTCGGAGCGGCTCCTAGGGCAGCAGCTGCCGCTCAGGATGCAGGGGGACCTCGCTCCTGCCTCCTGCCCTCCGGCACACGCTGGAGCATCCGAGAGCTTGGAAAAGCCAGGAAACTGCTGAAAATGGCATTTTGCTCTTAGTGTCTAACATCATCGCACCACTCCTGCTCAAGTAAATAAACTCTGATGGGAATCCCGCCCCTACCCCCTTCATTCCTTGCTTTAATAAAACTTGTCACAGTGATTTTTTTTCCAGTCAGCAGATTTTTACGCTGGTTAACGAGGGGGAAAAATTTCTCTTCCCCCCCCAGCCACCCCCAGTTGCCTCCCCTCTCTTTCATGTCAGGGGCCAAGTTTGGATTGGAGCCTGGTGAAGTTTCTGTGTCATTTCCTGTTGCTGCCCTCCCCGACACTCGCTCCGCGCTCCAGCCCTCCCGCAGACGCGCAGGGCGTCCGCCCTCCCTTCTTCCCTCCCCGCTGCAGGGAGCGCCAAGAAGCCGAACGCTGGAACAACTTTCTTCTCTCCACGCAGCCCGCGGTGCGTCCCAGGCTGCTGGGAACCGGAGGCGGTGAGAGCAAACCCATCCTTCTCCCGCAAACTTCGCCCGCTCCTGCTGTCCGAGCAGGAGGTGGGCAGCGAGGGGCCGCGGATGCGGGTGCTGGGTGTTTGGGTGGGCGAGGGCTGCGGGGGGACGGGGAGGGACAGGGAGGGGACAGGAGCTCCGTGAGCGCCTCACTCCGTAGGACAGGTCAGCTGCGAGGGCTGGCATTGGTGCTGTTGTGCTGGTGGCTTGATGCGAGTGACGGAAAAAGGGCTGTTGAACAGAGTGGGAGAGCGGCACGGGGATGTTCAGAAGCCGGGCAGGCAGCGAGAGGAGGTGAGGCGAAGAGCAGGGGCTGCTCAGCCTTTTCTCTTACGTGTTTGTCTTCCACCTTCAGTTTAGTGCTCACAGGTTTTTCCCAGGGCTGGCTTGCGGCAGCGTTCACGGGGTTTATGAGTGTGTCCAGTCCAGGGGATTGCTTTTCTGAGCAGAAAAAGCTGATACGTGTGGAAATCTGTGTTATCCTCGCTTGGAGGAGCGGGCACGACTCAACTGGCATCTGTAAAATCCTGCCTGTGTTGCCTTTCCTCTGCCATTGCCTTATTTGCTCGCTGAACACACGTATATTTGGTAGGAAAACGACACAAATGCTTGTGCTTTAAAGTGGAGCAACTGTGACTTCATGTACTATTTCTGTCATTTCTGACTCGTTCAGTCTTGACTGTTTCTTGGACAAACAAGGCATAACAAAGTGACGGATAAATCCCGAAGCATGTGCTGGAGCCGGTTCCTGGAGCTTCCAGAGTTAAAAGGTTTTCTTGAACTCACTGTCACAGGGCAGTAAATCTCAATGTGTCAGTAAGCAAGGGAGAAAAGCGCTTGCAGAGCATTGCACACGGGCAGATAGAGTCTGTTCTGCACAACTCCGGGTCCTCACAGGCAGGATCAGCTCCCAACACCTCCAGCTACCCAGCAGCATTTAGAAAGGTCAATTATATGTACAATATTTACCAGCTAATTGTAAGTGGGGCAATAAAAACCTTGGAGTTGGCCCCAGGAGAAATGATCCCCAGGCGTTGTGTATGGTGTGTTTACCTCCCAGTCACTGCTTGATTCATGTTGCTCCCTCAGCTCCCTCTCGTTTTATGCTGGTTTGGCAGTAGAGTTCTCTCTGTCCCTCCTTCCCTAATGAGAAAGTGGTGGAAAAGGTACAAGATGGTTTATGTAGGAAAGGGGCTTTGGGCTCACTCTGGGCACTTCAGTCCCTCTCCCCTGCCCCCAGCCAAGGCACATCTCCTCCCATCGCTGGGCAAAGTTCAAGCTCCCTGTCCAGCCTTGGCACCCCTCGTCTTGCTGCCATAAGCAATAGGGGACCCAGGGGACATTTACTGACAGCTTTGCCTGGAGCCAGTTTCTAGGTAAAAGCTCAAAGTTTCTTTCACAGCTCTTCCTTGAAAGGCACTTTTTTTTTTTTTTTAATTGAGTTGAGTAGGAAATCCTTTTTTGGGTCTTCCAGTCTCCCAGACTTTTTCTGAGTGTTGTGCTACTGGAGGATTTAACAAAAACTATTCACTTGCAGTATTCTCACAACAGGCTTATACATGTACTAGTGAGGTGGTCTTGAGGATCTGTGCTACCACGCAGGGCTTGATCTGAGACAGCTTCTGGGCGTTGCTGGAGTTCAGGAAGGGCCAGGACACTCCAAAGGCGGTTTGGATGTAGTCACCTTGTTTCAGAGTGTAAGGGAGTTTAATAATATGTAGCCGTCAGGCTGTGCCAATTGGCTTCAGGGCTGAAGAATGGGCTTTGGCAGGGGTTAGTTTACTAGCAGAGACATACATAGCCAGAACTGAGTAATGAGCTCATGTAACAGAGGGAGGAGAGAAACTGTAGCAGGAGTTGCTCTCAGCACCTCCTAGGAGCCCAAGAAACAGCATTTACCTGGAGCTGTGCTCTGTATTCTGGATGTGAAAGAAAATGGGGTGACAGACTGGCATTTTCACAGGGGTTCAACAGGCAAGTCAGCTTTGAGGTGAATGGAATCATTGCCTGTGCAAGGTGGCTGGGGGGCTGACTGCACTTCAGGGGCTGCTTTGGATGCTTGAAGGGGGGTTAGGACCTCCAGGCCCTTGGAAATTCACCCATATATACAGCTGTTGAGAGATGAACCTCTGTCTCTAGTGCAGTTTTTGGGAGTGCATTTCTAAACTATCCCAAAACTTTACCTATGTGCCAGAGAGGTGAACATAATTTCATCCTTAATTCTTTTGGATTTAAATGTTAACCCTCTTCATTTTAAGCTGAGATCACCCTGCTGATTCCAGTGATGTTATTCTTCATTTACAGTAGTGGAAGGCAGGTAAAAATCAGTCCCTTAATATCAGTCTCTTAACATTTTTCTGACACAAAGGAGAAAGCACTCAGGGCGAGATCATGATGGGAACTGAAGGGTCTGAAGTACCACCAAGACTTTTCTGGCTTTTTTTTTCTTTCTTACTTGCCCTACATCTCAGCTTTTTCTTCTGTCAATAGAAATTTGTTCTGTGCATGAACAAAAGTTGGGTCCCTGTTTTTACACAGAATGCTGTAACAGCAGCAAACCTGGGGTCCCTGTCCTGTCTCTCTCCTTGTGTGAGCGTGCTCTCCACACCACACAGTGCTCGGGTAGCCTTGACAGATGAGCCAGGGGATGGCCATTCCAGTTCTGCTGCTTACCTTGGGCAAGTGCTCTGGAGCCCAACAGACTTTACTGTCTGGAAATATTTCCTGTTGCACAACATAAATTGTCTCTTTCAGTTTAATCCTGTTGTCTTAGATTACCTCACCAAAGTACTACCTTGAGTAAAGTCTCTCTTGACAGCCACTCCACTGCAGTGGGGGAACCAGTGCTCTAAGAGGCCACAAGGTGTGAAGACTCTGCAAGAAGGTGGGGTGGGCACATGCTTCCCTTCCCCCTTTCTCATCTTGCGCAAAGGCAGGGCAAACAAATCCTGCTTTTTAACATTGGGTCTGTGTGACTTCTCATCCCTAAGCCAGACCCCCTGCAGCTCCACAAACCCACCCTGAGACCCCCAGGAGAGATCTCCTATCACTGGTGGCTTCTTGTGGAGCTGGTGGTCCTTTTCTCTGAGCTGCTTTTTCCTGCTTCAGTGCTTGAGCTTGGTGTGTGCCCCCAGTCCTGCCCAAGGTTGCTCTGAGGATTCAGTGCTGCTGCCCACCAGCATGTTGGCTGCCATCTGCTTCAGTTTCTCACAGCTTCTCCTGGGGAACAGCAGCAGCATTTGGGGTAGCCTTGACCCAGTTTGTGGGTGCTTCCCAATCTCCCCAGACTTAATCAGAAACTGTGTTCGTCTGCTTTGCTCTTGCTCAGCTCCAGCTCTCGTGGTATTTAAATGCTGATGCACAAATTTAGGTAACATTTACACGCTCTAGTGAGTCTTCAGCTTGCCTGCACAAATTTCTTGTTTTCCTTCTTCTAATGCAGTGCCACTACCTGAGGACAGTTCTGCCTCCTTGCTCCAGGGAGCTGCTGATCCCTGCTCTGTTTATGGGACATGGCCATAGCAATGAGGATGTGTAGTGGAGATGGTCAGGATTGACCAGACCATATCCCTGCTGCTGGCCAAACACAGCCAAAAAGGTGCCTGGCTCCTTCCCTTCCCAAACAGAATCCTGTTTGCTTTGGCTATTTTTAAAGATATTTGCTGGTGGAGCCTGGAGCTCACTGTCAATCTGAGCCTTGCCACATGCAACACACAGCTCTTTAAAATGGATTATTGTGGAGATGGGAAGGACAGTTTTTGTTCTTCTGTCCACTGGCTTGGGGCTACCTGACATGATGGTGGTTGTGGCAGTCACTTGCTTCCCAGTAAATCAGCTAAAGGCAACAAACTTCTCAAAGTCAGAGGCTTTCCCTTTACTCCTGACTTCTGGACTTAGACTGGTGAAAAGGAGGTGAGAGGCCTCTGTATCCCATCAGCAATTCCCTCAATCATCCTCCCTCCCTGGAAGTGTTATTTTTGGTTAATTCATACAAGTCTGGGCCTCCTTGGTCTATCCTGTGGGAGGAAGCTCTAGGCTGGAATTTTGTAATAAAAGCCAGATTTTTCTCTGGAGGCAGAGTGGAGGAGGCCACTCCTGTTGCTCCTCCAGTTCTTGTTAGTTCTTGATCAGCTTAATCTGGCAACTGTGAGAGGTTTTCTTTCTCTGCTGAGAATAAATCTGGCTTCTGAGGAAGGTCAGTGTTGTGGTGCTCACTCTGAGATACCTTATTTCCACAGAGCCACTGGTGGAAATCACAGCTCAAGCTGTTTGGACCTCCTCTTCCTGAAGGAAGTTCCCAGCAGTTCCCTGGGTCTCTGAGTGCATCACAGGCCATTTGCACCCATGCAGAACCATGGCTTTCCTAAAAACAAGGAGTTTCCCTCCAGTGTCCTTGGCCAGAGTTAGTTTGCTCTTAACCTTAGGAGCGCAGGGCAGTCTGTCCCCTGCCACACCAGCAGAGGCTGGTTTTCACTGGAGTGAATAAGTTGGTGTACCTGCAACTGGGAGAGTTCTCAGAGGCGTTCTGTGGTTATGAAAAGAACACAGATCTGGCCTCTGATTTCCTCTGTGAGCACGATAATTCAGTGTTCTCCTCCTTCACTGACAGTGGCAATAGAAAGACCACTATTCCCTGCTCTCTTCTCTTTGCCTGTCCTTGAAGTTGGGGTTGTTTCCATAGGGGCTGGTGCAGTGAGAAGCTGAGAACATCTGAAGTTGCCATAATTTAAACATGCAGGTGCTAGCTTAAGTATATCCTGGGAGCTTACTAACTAAATTTGAGTTTTCTTCAGACCCAGTGCTAAGGATGGAGACAGCAGCTGAATCTGACCTATAATCCTCACTAGTACTTCTCACACTACCTGTAAGACAGTCTTTGGAGTTTCCCATCCAGGCTTTTTTCACTAACTTAATAAAATCTATCTTGTGCTCCTTTTATTTTACTAGCCACTGTGATTCTCCTCTGACATAGCCTAAACTATGCTTGGACTACTTTTTTTTTCCCCTTCTTTTTTATTAATGTATCCATGGACTGTATAGTCTTCAGAGATTAATTTTTCTTTAATGAAATCAGCCTCCTTTTCCTGGCTAGGGTACTGCATGAATGTCGCATTTAAATATGTGCTTTCAAGTCCAGTTCTTTCCCTCAGATATATTACTTTACACTACATTTGTCTGTGTTAAACTGCAGTGCTGATTTACTACATCAGTGACCATTAAAGACTCCAATCCCTCTGACTCCTGTTTTGTTGTTTCTCACTGTTTATTATCCACAATGATCTGATTTTTAGAATAGTTGGCACATTTTAATCTGAAGTTTCTTAATTACTTTCCTCTGCTTGATACAATGGTTGCAATTAGATTAAAGTGTATTTAGTGGATTTGGATCGCAGAGCAAGTACAAAACGCTCTCCTGGGAGCCATGAATGTCACAGCAGTGTGTGGTGCCAGGTGTGCGCAGGAATGAAGGAGTAAAGATGTG
>NW_005054306.1:1454150-1461713 GCF_000277835.1 Geospiza fortis
GAAGCAGAGAGTGATCAACTGTCAGAGGCCAGTCTTTTTTTCTTGAAGGCCTCCCTTTTTTTCTTGGAGAGCTCTGTAAGTGTTTTCTTCCTCTGCTGCAATTCAGAAGTCAGAAGGGTGCTCTTCAGCCTGCTAAGGAGGCTTGAACAGCACTGAGCCTGCAAGATCTGAGATACGGTCAGCAGGATCCTAAATAGCTTTCAGTCTTACTGTTTAAACATGCAAAATTGGGAATTCCCTTCGTTCCCCTCATTTCCTTATTTGAAGAAGCCCAAGCTAGGCAAACCTGCCAGGCATGCTAATGCCTCCTGACAAACTGCTTCAAAACACAAGTTTCGTGGAAGGACAGCATCACTGCAGCACAAACCCTTCCCAGAGAGACAGAAGTACACCTTAGCCATATTTTAGTCAACCTCCACCCTCAGGCTGTGCTTCCCTGCATGGCTCTGCATCACCTGTCCTTCAGGAGGGTGCTGGGCCAGGTGGTGAATATCTCATGCACCACTTGTGAGAAATTCCAGCTGATATTTAGGAAATGCTTCTGTGCCATGTCAGCCAACTTCTGAGAGGAGCAAGCTAGGAGGCAGGTGCCTGTTCAGATACATCCCTGGTGTTTCCAGCTGTCTGGCTCTCAGCAGCTCCTCACTGGGCACACAAGGGAACACCTATTTGCCCTTTCCAGACCCCCTGTCTCCTTGGACCCTACATGTACAGTACAGGTTCTGAGTCACTCCTCAGAAATCCAGTGCTCCTGACTCCTTCTGACTCTGCTGAATGCCTCAATGCTTAAAATAGGTGCTCCAGGTCATGCTGCTGGGTGGGATGGCTGCAGGTTCACTGTTGTGACACGTGGGTAAGGCTTTTATTAAATGTGGCCTCAAGTCAACTTTCCATAACTCAGGTTTTGCAGGTGCAAAGGACAGGCTACAATCTGAGGAAGCATTCTTGACCTCAATCATTATTTGCAAAGCAGTGTGTGAGGCACTGCCTGTTGTTACTAAGAGAAATGATGCATGTTAGAAGGGGATCACGTGGCTATCAGACTGTGCAATCTGGCTTTATTTTCCAACAACACTAAATAGTTGCTGATTTTGTCCAGACCTTGCCTGTAGTTTTCTAGAGTTGTCTCTGAGGCAGGAGTTTTCTTGCAAGAAAAAAAAAAAGTATGCACCAGGGCCCTTGTTTGCTCTCTGCACAGCTCTGACTGTGCAGCTGGCTGCCAAGCATCACACAGCAAGGCAGAGCAATGCTTGTGAATCACCGTGGAACAACATTAGACGAGCCAAACAGACCCATGTGATTTTAGGCAGGGCTCAAGAATTTTGTTCTTTAGCTTCAACCCAGGGGGCAAATTTGTTCATTTTCTTGGCACTGCAACAATGATAAAGTCTCTGCACCCATTTGCCCTGAACCGGTATGGTTTGGTCTCTGAAACATTTGTTGTTCCCATGTTGTGTGACAATAGGAGTTACAGGGTAGGTGGAGATTTTGTGGCACCAATTGTCAGGCACATTAATCTGCTTTCACCCCTTTCTGAGTATATAAAATGTCCTTAAAGCAAGTGTAAATGGTATTGACTCCAGAATCAGACAAATAGGTTCCCAACTCTGAAGTGAGTATGTGTTGCAAACTTTTATGCAGAGATGCATAACTAAATTATTGTCTCACCCTCTGAGACAGGTGCTTAGTACAAAGTGCTGATGCCTGATGGCTGCAATGGATGTTGGAGGAAAATTTTAGGAAGGTTGAAGTACCTGTGTCTCAAGACATTGAGGGCTCCAGTGGTTTATGCACTTGACACATGCAGATTCCTGAGCCTTATCTGGTGGCTACCAGTAGGCTTGGACTAAAATCACAGAATCGTGGAAACACAGGACTGGAAAAGACCTCTAGTTTCATTGAGTCCAACCATTAACCCAACACCACTGTGTTCACGACTTATCCATGTCCCTTAGTGCCACATCTACACCCGTTTTGAATACTTCAGGAACTGGCAAATTCCACCAATTCCCTCAGCAGCCTGTTCTAAGCACAAACCTTATGAGAGATGTGTGTAATAGCATAGATGGTAAAGTTCTGGAACCTGAAATGCTCATTACTACAGAACTCACTGCTACATAAAGACCACTAGAGCTTTTTTGACCTTTGATTCTTTCCCCTCATGGCAGAGATCACATAGTGTGAATCAGCTCAGAGATGAGGGGAAAGCCTACAGCAACCAGCACCAGAAAACTTGACCTAGGGAGGAAGGAAGGTATTTTTTGTGAAATACAGGAATGCAGGCAAAGATATGAGGAAAACCACCTACTAAAGAGAAGCAAGCTCATGAAGTGGACATGAAACCTCCTATGTTGACTTTTCATGTCTCCTGGACAGCCTACAGTTATTTTAAAAAAGCACAGCTTGACACAAGCACCCTAAATTAGATCCCTGTCTCAGTGACTTCTTGGGACCCAATGTGCCACACAGGACCACTGTGGACCTGAGGAGGAGCCCAAGTGCAGATGGAAGAGCAAGGAAGCCCGTGACCTCCTCCAGCCCAACATCTATGACATGAGGAAGGTCAACTTATCCAATTGCAAAGTGGGGGTGCTACCTCAAAGCCATCTGTCAGAGGTTTCATTCCTTCATGCTTGTGGTACCCTGGAGAACTGAAAAGCTATATGTGATTGCTAGTGTTAATAAGGAGGAAAGGGTGGAAAAAACCCCCATGACTTTTTGTTTCATATGTTGCTTGAGAAAACACGTGCTGTCTGCAGTGAGACCTCACAGCATGCTAATTCTTAAAGCATATATGCAAAAGTTTGGAACTGGAGGTTTTGTTGACCCTGGAAGAAAAAGCAGATTCCAAACAGAAGCTCAGGGAGAAAAATCTGTGGTTCCATCTGTATTTGTTTTTGCTTTACTGATAAATGGATGCAGCTTGTCTGTGTCATGGTTTTGTCTTGCTTTTCTTCTGAATCTGCATAAAGTTTATTTCTGGGCAATTATAATTTAAAGACCTGGTCGCAAGGTAGGCAGCTGAGGACCTGCATTAGTTCTTCCATCCTCTCTTTCATTGAAATCTTGAGCTTTGGGTCTTGCTTTTGAGCAGAAATTTTGTGATGGAGACTGTAGGGACTAAATGGCTACATGGAAAATGTGAGCCTCCACAAGGGTTTGAACTTTGGTCTACAGAAAACAACCCGATGATTTCAATCTGCAGAGGGCCATAAGGACATTCAGATTAAAAACTCAATATTGGAAAACTTAAAATAAAATCTCCATGGCTTTTAGGGGAATTAGTTCTACCTTTGTGTTTTCATTGGGCCATTGACTACTCGAGGGTATCTGAGGGGTTGTTTCCCCTTGGTCTGTGCCTGGCTTGTTGATTCAGCTGTGGCATTGCTGTGGTGCAATACCCAGTGAGTGACAAGTCATTCCTGTGAGGTTCAAAGGAGAAGGAGAAGCAGCCAGTGCTAAGGGAGGCTGCAGTGTTTGTGGGGAAACAACTATGATCTGTCATTAGTTCTAATTGTTTAATCTGTTACATCATCATGCAGTCTGGTGCTGTAGGATGAAATGGAATTGTTCTGTTTGACTTCAATTCAGCTTTTTTTGGCCCCTTCAGTCTGAATGTAGGCTCTTCATGGCTGCAGTTTACCAGGAGGCACTGTAGAAAAGTTCTAGCATGCATTTATTTAGACAACATCTGATACATTCTGGAGGATAAATGGTATGGAGCAGCTCCAGTGCTGTTTCCAAAGACCATCCTTGGCAAGAAAACAGAGAGGAAGGAAAGATCCGTTATGTGCGCCTGTGTATTGCCCCTAGAACAGGATCAAAGTTATGAAAAGAAACTCTGGTTTTGTTTCTCCACAGTTGTTAAAGTTCACAGGCCTCCCAGGATCTACATTTCAAGGCTATCATCATCCAAATTTTGTACATTTACATTTGTTCAAAATAGTTTCCAGGCAGTGAGTAATTAGTGGTTAGAAATGGCTTGCAATTTGGTGATGATTTGATTAAGTGAAATCCTTAGGAAAATGAGCATTCCAGGTCTTTTGTGTTTCCCTCCTTCACCTGTGGGCCACAGCTTCTTCCCCACCCAATCTCACAGGAGGCATCTCCTTTTTCTCCTGCATTTCAGTAAGAAATAGATGGATCCTAGTCAGGAAAGACAGGAGGATGCCTCCAGCCAGAATGAGCAGCAGGAAAAGACATTAACTCCAAAAAATTGCCACTTTAACATTCTTCCTGAAGAACTTCAAATGCAGTAATTACATCCCTCTCCCCAAGAACTCCACGTACTCTGTTCTTTTGAATTAATTGATCCCTAAGTCTGAAGCATTCTGCAAACAAAAGAAGAAGACCCATCCCTGTATATTTCTATGCTGGGCAGTGAGCTAGTGAAGAAAAGGAGGGAAATAAAAATAAAGAGGTAAATAGTCAAAGTTTACCAAATTATGTGTAAATAAAAATAATTTTCTAATGTTGTGCAAGGTAGGATATGGATATTTTAAAATAAGATGGTGAAGTGATATAAGAGTATAATTTGACCTGTCAGTCCTTGTTAATAAAAAGACCATTTTATGTCCTGCTCCTTCATTCAGAAGTGGGAACAGTGGAAGGGAGAGTTAAGTACTTAGGTAGGTTCTTTTATAAAAATCTTTGTTTTACTCATTTACTTTAGGAAATTTTGGTTAAAAATATTTATTTTAAAAAGGATGGTGTCTTTATGCCTTCCTGTATAACTGGAGATTTGTCAGATAGTCACTGACCCATGTATTCCCAGCTAGTGGGAATGGATTTACGAATGTTTGGACCTAGAAACCCAAATGGATTTACCAACAGTTGCTTGAAGTGGTTTTGCAGATCTTGTTGTGACAATGAAATATGGCTCATGCTTCCAAACCATAGGCTTAGTACCAATGCAGTACTACCTCAGGTGGCAGAAGGAGAAAAACAACCTCATTTTCCTGTCTCTCTTCAACTCCCTGACAGGAGGTTGGAGCTACGTGGGGGTTGATCTCTTCTCTCAGGAAACAAGTGAGATGACAAGGGGAAAAGGCCTCAAGTTGCACAAGGCGTAGTTTAGATTGGATATGAGGAAGAATTTCTTCAAAGAGAGAGTTGTCAATCATTGGATCAGGCTGTCCAGGGCAGTGGTGGGGTCACCATCCCTGGAGAGATTTAACAGACATGTGGATGTGGCTCTGAGGGACATGGTTTGGTCGTGAGCTTGGCAGTGCTGGGTTAATGGCTGGACTTGATGATCTTGGAGGTCTCTTCCAGCTTAAATGGTTGTATGGTTCCTTGCATCCTGGAAAATTTTCCAGTATTTGGCAAGCCAGCATGGTCCTGGGTGTAGCACCATCTCTGGCCACCATCTCATGAAGTACATCTCACATCCTTCTGGACACCATCTCACAAAGTAGGCAAACCCAGCTCTTTAGGTACCTCAGTAAAAGCTCAAAAGGGACTAGTGAGACCATTCAGCCCATCTTCCTGGATAACAGCAGCCACAGACTTACCTTGCCTTAAATCCCATGGCAACCACAACCAGCCCTACTTTTCAAGTGGTACTTCAAGTGGTACTATCCTTGGCAGCGGTATTTCCACCACTGCCAGCAGCTGACCTGGGTAAAGCTGTTACTGTCTCTTCCCTTGGCCATGTTTCCCTCTGAAGCAGCACATGTGACATTAGTGTTCCCTGTATCCTTGCTGGGAAGCCCCTGAGCTGTGGTAGATTCTCCCAGGGAGTCCATCCAACTTCATTTGCAGGACCTGTGTATGCAGAGCACATGAGATCCCTCAGGAAAATTTGCAGTCTAAACCCATTTAAAACTTTATATGGAAAAAGAAAAGTCTGAAAGTCTATGATCAGCAATATTGCATGCATGAGGCTCGGTTAATTCACCTTGAAAGAGGCCTTTAGGAGGACTTGCACATTCCTGGTGCATTTGGGACAGGACATGGGTGAGTGCCCAAGAGCAGCACCAGATAAGCAGAAATCATTGCAGCAGCCTGGCGAGGGGGCCATGGGATCTGCAGGGCTGGCGGCGCTGCCAGAGCAGCTCAGTTTGTGCTGCAGCCGCTTTTTCTCACAGATGGGATAAAAATAAGATAGATTAAGTATATCCAAGAAAAAATAGTTATGCAAAGGCTTGAGAAAGCTGCCAATGTCAGCAAAGGGAGGCAGTAATGTAAGCAAACTTCAGAGGAGGGGAGCTGCAGAGCATCCTGCTGGAGTGAGCAGAGGGGACTGGCTCTGAGTGTCAGCTGCACGTGGGGTGAGGGGTTGGCCGAGCAATTTGGTTGACTTGTGTTTTCCAAGGCAAATCCCAATGGAGGGGTAGGTTTTTCTTTTAGCTGAAAAATGTGCCTGCCTCTATATTAAAATGTTTTTGCCCCTTCTGTGGTTCTTTGAGTCAACTTCTTCCTGGTTGAGTCACTCAGGCTGATAGGTAGGTGCTGAAGTCTCTGCTGAAATCTGGAGCTCCCTGTCAGTGCTTTTGATGTCTATTCTGCTTCTCTGGGGTTAGATATCATCAGCTTTCAGCTTTCATCTTGCAGCCAGCTTTCCATCAGATCCTTGGGAATGTCCAGTTTAGGCAAGATGAGGAGCTGCTGCCTTAAACGGGATCTTGTATGAGTGAGCAGCAACACTTCAGCTGTCAGAGCTGTAGGATGGTCCCCAGTGAGCACGAAGCTCAGTTTGGATGACTGATGGAGCATAAGCAGATGGAATACCAGGGCTTTGAAGGGCTCAGACAAGCAATAGTTGCTGCTTCTCAGTGGCTCTGTAGTAACTGGCTGTGAGCTTGGTCTCAGGTAATGGCAGATTAATCTGCCTTCACTTAGCTGTGGACCTGGCTTCTTGTAGATTTTTGCTCCTTTTTCCCCTTTTTTGTTTTTTTGGACAGTCACTACAACTGGGTCAAGGCTAATGGTGTAAGGGCCTCCATACATTAAGTCTTCAGAGGGGCTGAGCCATAGAAAAACCTCTTACCTGGCACTAAGAAGGAAAGACTTATAAGTGCATATAAGTATTTGAAGGGAGGGTGTCAGAGGATGGAGCCAAGCTCTGCTTGGTGGTGACAAGCAGTAGGACAAGAAGCAGAAGCTGATGTCCAGGAAGTTCCACCTGAATGTGAGGAAGAACTTTTCTGTGCAGTAACCAAGCATTGGAACAGAAAGAGTCCAGAGAGGGTGTGAAGTCTCCCTCACTGGAGGTATTCCAGACCCATCTGGACACAATCCTATGCCATGTGCTCTTGGTTGACCCTGCTTGAGCAGGGAGGTTGGACCAGATGAATCACTGTGGTCCCTTCCAGCCCGACTCATTCTGTGATTCTGAGACCAAGTCTGAAATGGTGCTTCTCTAATTTGTCAACATTTACTCTTCTCTGGGGAGGTGTAAACAGTGAGGGGCATGACCAGAAGGAATGAAGTCCACAAGATATCATTCTCCACTAAGGAACAGTAATTTTTGGCCTCTGGAGTAGTTGCTTCAGACAGGTTTTTAAATGCACTTAATTTAGACAAGAAATAATCTCGGTGCAAGGGGGTTGAGAACGTGGA
>NW_005054306.1:1461723-1466172 GCF_000277835.1 Geospiza fortis
GAACATTCTGGGGATAAACATCTGCCTCTTTTTGGTTAACAACCATATTTATTACTTTAAAACAAATACCTCTATCTGACCCAGAGAGCTTGTGGAAGGAGGCCAGAAAGTAAACTGTGCTGCTACTGATGAGATAATGGATCAGAAAAAAACCCTAAAAAATTGTAGTGCTAAAAAAAAACTCAGTCAAAATCTGTTTCTCATTTCTTTTTACATTCCTCTGAAAATTAAGACAAGTGTAGTTTTTCAGCTAGGTTTCACTTTGTAGTTGGTGGGTTTTACACTTGCTCAAAGAGAACTACGACTTGTCTTCTGCGCATTGTTTGAGAACCGCATCAGAAATGTGTCTGAGCAGCAAAGTTCACTCTCCCCATGCATTAGGGCTGGGGAGTTGATGTGTGTATTTGAGAAAGAGTAACCAGATACAAAGACAGTGTCAAGACTCTTAGATGGCCAGGAGGGAGCTGGATCTAGGCATTCCCTTCAGCCCTCTCCTCTTGAGCTGTCTGTCTGTCTGTCTGTGTCTGTGCAATCAGTGTCACTGATGCCAACGCGGTGATCCCTCTGTCTGCCTGGCCAGCCACACTGCTCTCCCATCTGGGGATGATGCAATTTCCTTTGCTTCTTTATTGGGAGATTAAAGGAGCTGCTTCTTCTCTCCTTGCCTTGTAGATAATTTATTGTTTCTGGATTTAATAACTTTTTGTATTTGAAGGTTTCCTGCAGATGGATTAGGAGGCAGTGCAAGCAGTGCAATGACAGCATTGTCACAGCAAGTATCTGCAGCGTAGGCTACCTGTTCCCTGGTCCTCCTGTGGTGTACATTGAGATTCATGTGCGCATCCTGTCTGTCACTTCAAAGGCAACTTTGGCTATTGGACATTGTTTACTATAGGAAAGTTAAAAGGGAAATTGTCTTGCATGTCTTTCTGGTAGCAGTTGGTAAATTAAGTGGTGACTTTACCTGCCTGAAAGGAGGCTGTAGACAGGTGGGAGTCAGTCTCTTCTCCCAGGTATTGAGGAAATGGCCTCAGGTTGCACCAGATAAGGTTTAGGTTGAATATGATGGAAAATCTCTTCACTAAAAGTGAGGTCAGGCATTGGAACAGACTGCCTAGGGAAGTGATGGAATTACTCCCTGGAAGTGTTCAAAAATGTATAGATGTGTCACTTAGGGACTGATTTAATGGTGGGCATAGCTGTGCTGGGTTACTGGTTGGACTTGATGATCTTAAAGGTCTTTTCCAACTATGATTCTATGATTAATAACTGCTTCAAAAATTTCAGAATTTTTCTCCTCTTGGTGTTTGGCTCATTGGTAATATATATCATTTTGAAATAGTCAGACAGCACTCATTACCACCAAGTTTTGTATCTAGGGGACCCTCCTACCCAGAACCTTCTGTTGCCTCTCTTGTGAGCAGCAAATGGCACCTGCCACAATGAGTTAGGAGGGTTATGTAGGGATTTGCATTGATAAGACATTGAGCTGGAGATTTGGCTGGAGGCTCCAGCTCACCTGCTGTAGGGGCCAGATGTAAATCCATGAGGTCCTGCAGGGGTATGCTATCCTAGCACATGCCATCCCAGCCCTGGGAGCCTCCCCTGCAACTGTGAGTGGAGCTCTGCTGAGCTGCCTGGGAGCAGGTTGGCTCCCCTGAAGCTGTTCTGTCACCACAGCCTGGCACCCCATGGGTCAGCTCTGCTTGTGGGATGGAAAGGTTCTGCTGGTTCTTCAGCCTGAGGGGTGAAGTTGTGCCCTTTTGGGCTCTCTGGGGCCCAGTTCCAGTCCTGACACCTTGGGGGACTTGCTGCATGATGTAGTTGTTCTTTCAGGACACAGATAACTACAGCTATTGATTAATTTTGTTGTTTAGCACAGAAGGAGCACGAGGGAATGCAGATGTCTGTCAGCTTTGCAGCAAGTTGCAGAGACCCCTTTGTGGCAAGTTTGGGTTGCTTCTGCATTTCCAATTGTCCCATTTTCTTTGATGTAGAAGACTCTCCTGAGTCTGAAATTCTTCCCTTTAGGTTTCCAAGGTCTTATTCTTTCTGTAACACTTCTTATGGATGTTTGGCTTTTTTCTAAGCAAAAATCTGCATGGGAATGCTCAATATATGAAGGGCTTGCAAAGGTCTGCCATTTGAATGAATAGACACTTTCCCCTGTGGTAGGGCAAGGATTGATATAAGGGGTTTAGCTCCTAATAAGCCTCCATTTGGGGTGGGAAGGTACTTGGACCATGTCACAGAGGATTTTAGGAGTTCCCTCTGGTAGAAAGGTGGATCCATCTCTAGTGGCTGTTCACAGCCCTACAATGAGCACATCCTTTGTAAGGACACTTTTTTCTTCCTCCTCAAATGCAGGGGTTGCTTTGCTTGACTTGATTTACAACTCTATCAACCAAACTCTATTAATACATTTTCCCAGTAAAGACAAAGCTAGTCTCAGACAAAATTGGTTTTTTTTGTTTAAGTCTATTGCTTAGAAGGAGAGATTAAGCAGCAAATAAGAGTACCTGGCCCCAGCATGAGCTGCTCTGTTTGCATAGCCCTGTCAGCTGTGCCATTTTTCACACATCTCATGGACAAAGTGTTACTGGCAAATTGTTAATGTACAGAAGGAGCCAATGTCACATACTTTCCCCGTTCCTGCTCACCCACCTTTTACTGAAAGCTTTATAGAGAGAGCTGCAGAGCTGCTGATAGCTGCAGTAGAGAATAGAATGAGTCAAATGCCAAGTTTTGCTGCAGAGTTTTTCCTTGTCAGGACAGTGACAAGTAGAAACACAAACTGAATAAATGGGTCTGATGATGCTGGACTGTGAGCAGGTTTTAAACCCCCAATTTTCCCAGCACACCAGCATTTAGCCCTCAGTCTCTTGAGTTACACAACATTACACAACCCTCTTAAATAGGCCAATTATTTCTCTATGCAAGAGTGACTCAGAGAGATTTTCCTGTCTGTTGCATATGAAATATATATTTAATTTTCTCCAAGAAAGCCCATTTTTATTTGCAATTCAAGTGAAATCAATATTCCAAAATGGCATTTCAATAAAATCAAAGTTGTAAAGTAAACAAGGTAATGGGAAGAAAAGCACTGCAAATAGATTTTTAAATGTCAGACAGTTGATATATATTTTCAAATATGCAACTTGATTTCACAGTGATAAATATGGGAAACTGGGAGCAGGTGAACAAGAACTATGAAAAGAGAGAAATTATGTGAAGGTGCCTGTGCTTTCCTCTTAGCTATGGCAACCTGCAGGTGTGTGTGACCACCCTGGGTGGAAGGGTGAGAACAGGCATTGTTTTTGGAACAGTCATAGAATTATAGGATAGTTTGGATTGAAAGGAAACTTAAAGGTCATGATGTCCAAGCTGTCTGCAGTAAGCAGGGACATCTTCTGCTAGACCAGGTTGCTCAGAGTCCTGTCCAACCTGACCTTGAATGTTTCTGGGGATGGGGCATCTACCACTTTTCTGGGCAACCTGTGCCAGTGTTTTACCACCCTTATTAAACAAACAAACAAAACAAAACCTGAAAAAAGGCACTTTGCGCTAGAGCCTCTATTTTTTCAGCAAGCCAACTCCTGGATTTTTTGTCTCATCAGGGGTTAAAGAAGGAAGAGAGCATTAAGGAAGAGCTGTGGGGGCCGTTGCAGGAGTCAGTATTGCACTGATGGCCAAGCTGATTATGCTGGAATCACCATCTCTTCTTCACCTGTAAATCCCCCAGCTTTACCTAATGTTTCACAGGCTGCACAAATGACATTCCCTCTTGCTTTTCCCAGGAAGGCACAGGGTGGTCGTGCTCTGCTGAGCAGTGGCCATGTCCCAGGCAGCAGCAGCTGGTCTTGTATTAGGACAGGACTTGCATAGTTCAAATTGTCACTTGCAATGACCCACAGCAGAAACTCTTGTGATTAGAAACTTGTGAGGACATCCCTGCAGCTTGCAAAAAAAGGTTTGTCATCTTTCTGGGGAGAAAATCAGCTGGAAGACTGAAAAAGTGTTACATCCTCAGACATGAAAATTGGTGCAAGGAAGACAAGTGTAGAAATGCTACGTAACTCCAAAATTATTTTGAGGTGGGAGAAGAATAGCAAACAATGCTATGCATATTTTCTGCTTTCTTAATCACAGTATCCCACCCTAAAATGTGCTCCAGATTTACCAAATGTATTGTGAAGTCAAAGCTGGTTGCCTTGCAGGTCAGAGAGGTGTGAATGGACCTTAATCACCCACAAATCAAGATTTCTAAATTAATTGCTATTATTTTGGTTAGAAAGTTTGGGAGTAAAAGAAACAAGAAAATAGTTGAACTAATAATCTGCTTGAGGGGAGAATTGGGACATGGTTTCAAATTGTTTAAAAAAAAGACAAGACATGGAGGCTGAGAATCAATACAACCAGTATCTTCTATCTTTGGAGTGCTGGTAAGCA
>NW_005054306.1:1466182-1466602 GCF_000277835.1 Geospiza fortis
GTGGAAGAAGAGACCATTGCTTTGGGACTGGAGTTCTCCATCCTGGTGCATTTTTCAGGCTTTTCAGGTCACCCCCTGAACAGGCATTTCTGAGAGTGGGGAGTTTCCCCCCATGGGTGAGTGATCCGTGGGGTTGGTGTGTCCGTGCTGTGATGTCCAGCAATGGGCTGAGCTTAGCTGAGCTGCCTCTTGTCACCTCCCTGGTTTTACCTGGGTACTCTGGATTTCTGAACAATGGTGATTTTTTAGTTTGGGAAGGTGCTGTTCACATCACCCAAGAAGTGGGCTTGGGCATTATCTTTGATGCAGGAAGCAGATGTGGTGCTGTCCACTTTGCTGCCAGGAGTCCAAGATAAAACTCAGACCTCCCAAGCTTTCCTGTTGTTTTGTCTTAATCCAGGAAATTCAGCTGGCATCTCT
>NW_005054306.1:1466612-1478628 GCF_000277835.1 Geospiza fortis
TCTTGATCCTAGCTAATGAAAAGCAGAGCAAAATCACACTCATAGTCTGGCAGGGAGTTTGAATACTTGTGCAATAGGAAAGGTCCTCTCAGGTGCACTTTATGCTGTATGGTTTGTGTAATGCTCAGCAAAGCCCTGTCAGTGCTGAGGTTTCCTGTTGCTCACAGAATTCCTTTACTATTTTTTTTTCTCTTCCTTGTTTTGTAGAATTTGATCTTTGCTTTAAACTATATCACTGGTAATGTGTGTGCTTTGATTGCAATGTGCCTTGCTGGATCGGGATCATTCGCTTCCTCAGTCTCAATTTGCTTCACCTTCACTTCTAACTTTACTTTCTGGGGAAAGGAAAGGATTGTTTTCCTTTTGGATTGCCAGAGATGATGGTCTTTGATTTCTACGTCCATGGCCTGAAATTGTTCTCAAATCCAGCCTGTCATATTGAAATGATTTACTTCTTTCATTGTTTGAATCTCCCTGTTATTCCTTGCCAATTCTGTGTGTGAGAATGTTCATTCCTGCATTTACCAGGGTTTTCTGCATCTGACTGGACTTGCAGGTTCACATCTGTCTTTCATAAGGAGGATTTTACAGACAAGAACTCCCTGGAAAGGGATTAAGCCTTTTGGCTGTTGTTGTTATTGTTGTTGTTCCTGAGTTTGTCACTGCTGAGAGGATGATAAATGCTGTGCACGAGACCCACCATGAGCAACTCCTGTCCCTGCTAGGAGATGGATGTCGTTGTGTCTTTGCCCATCATCACCTGTATTACAATTTTTGTTTTATGAAAAGCCACCAAGTGCTCACAGTGCAACAACCTGGGCAGCACAGAGCAGCTCCAAGGATGTGGCTGAAGGCTGCTCGGTGATTCTGAGGCAGTGTCCAAAATGGCTAAAGCAGGGAGGGACTGCATATCAATATTCTCTCCATCTTAAGCCTATTTGTTTACTAATTCCCTTTGGAACAGGTATCTCCTTCTAGTGGTGGATAACATGAGAGCTATCACTCTGTGCACTGAGCTAGCTGTTCTTATATTTCAGCTAGGGGTGGGGAGAGATAATTTTTAAAAGACAGATGAAGTGGTAGATAGCTGGAGTTTTTAATATCTAAATCTGCCCACTGGCACAGCTGGAGTGCATAAGGCCAGAATTCCAAGTAGTTGCCATCATTATGTGGTATCTGCAGGTAAAGTTGTGTCTGAACACCTTGAAGGGGTTTGCTGAAAGCCCTCAAAAGCAGAGAAATCCTGTTTTCAGCCCTGTGATCACACAGCAGTGTGGGCAGAGTGAGGAAGCAGCTTTGCTGGCTTTTTACTCCAACACAGATTTGCCTTGGTGGCCACGGGCAAGTCAATTAAGTTCCATGGTTCACTTTCTCACTTGTGAGAGGTAAATGCTATGCTGGTTTTAAAACATTTATGGTGTTTCTGAGAATTAATTAGTTGGTGTTTGAGGCACAATAGTTTTCCATAGGGGTTTTTCACTGAGTTCTTGGTCCCTTTGCTCTGGAGGGTGTTAATTGCTGTATGCTTTTGGGATGGCCCTAAGGAGATGAGAGTAAAGGCATATGGAGGTGAGTGTGTGATTAACAAAACAAGCCTGGGGTAGAACAGAGTTCCCCAGGTGAGAAATTGAGTTGCTATTGGCCTCTGGCTTTCATTTTGGCATGTATTCCTGAAAAGGCCCCAGTCCAGAGCATCCCATGATAAATCCCACTGTTCATCTGTCTTGGGGCTCTCAGGGCTGCCCCTTTGCTTTCAGAAGTGCTCAGCCATGTAAGGGCAGGAAGGATTTGAAATTGCCTCCCCCTCCTATCTGTGTGGCCAGGTGAGGAAGTGAGGAATGTAATTTCATGCACCATAAATACTAATAATTCCAAGTACTTAGGACTCGAGCATGCACATTACTGTGGTGTGAGCTCTCTCCCCTGGCTGCAGTTGGAGCAATCACACTTAGGACCTGTTTGTCTTGGCAGAGCTGCCCTTAGGAATGAGGTAACTTTGGAAAAGACATTCCTTCACTCATGGCAAATGGATAAAAATATCTGAACTTCCACAGGCCTGGGGAGGAGAGCAAGAGCCAGGGTAAAGCACAGAGCGCAGACCTCTGGAGCAAGGGCTGCAGGTCTCCAACACTTTGCCACGGGACCCTTGTTGGACCAGGAACTACCACGGGGTGTGTCATGGGCCTCATAATGTTTTGCTCAATTTGGCCGCTCAGAGCATGCAAGTTACAGCAAATGACCTCTGTCCTTGCTGAAAACTCTGTTTTGCAGCTCAGTGGCTTACATATTGAGTTTACAAGAGTGATATAAGAGCCTGTGCTCTGCCAATAGCTGTGAGAGTATCTTGGACCGTGCTTTGGGACAGAGAACACAGCACTGCTGCTAACCAAAGATGGGCTGAAGATTAATGTGCTTTTCCTCCTTTAAAATAAAATTAGACATCCCTTCTCTTCTATGACAGAAGAGATGCTGGTAAAGGCTTAAAGTTAGGGATGTTAAAGTATTTGGACATGCAGGAATGGTGTCGTGTGAACTGACTGAAGGCTGATAGTTGCCTTTCTTGTATAAAAGTAGCTTTTCAAAATGAAACAAAAAAGAATAATTTCACAGCTTGAAGGAAGGTAATGAAGAGCTGCAGTTATGCCTCTCCCTGAAGATCTGTCCCCAAGCCTTCACAGGCAAAACAAAGGGCTTGCTCAGGTAGTTTATTATGCAGTGAGAGTTCCTGCTGCTGCTCTTCCCGTGCAGCTGGAAACCCAGCCCTGGGTGTTTTTATGTGTGATGCATGCACTTACTTAGAGACACTTCATAAATCATGTTTGAAAAGTGACTTTTTTGTTTGTATGTGTTTTGCTTAGTTTTGTTTTGGAATTTGGCAATAAGCAACCCCACTGAGAGAAAAATCAAGCTTGGGATTGGCTCAGTCATCAGCTCTGGGGGAAGGGGGGCTCTGGAGATCAACATATTTATAAGTGTGCAGTAGTTGGATTGGGTGTATTGGCTACTTTTTTGGCAAGGCTGACGTTGCTTGATTATTAAGAATGATCCTGTATTATTTATGTCACCCATCTGAGGTTGCTCTATCTTTGCAGATGTGCCCTAAAGCAGGGAAGCAGAGCACAGGCAGTGCAGCCAGGCTGTTTAACTTTTATTGGAAAGCACTGCTTTCATTGTAAGAACAGCTTTTTACAGCCAGGCAGCTCCGTCTGTCCATGTTTTCCTTCCAGGAATGCAAGGGGCTGGGGGGGTGTACAAGAAGCAGAGAAATGCAACTTTGATTGAAACTCTGGGGTACTGTGAAAAAGAGCAGAAAGGAAAGCAAGAAAACCATAAAAACGCTGTAGCGGGGGCCAGTGAAAGCATGATACAGTCCTGAGAGCATGAAGGGGCTGTAGGAGCTGTCGTTCCTCTTTCCTCAGGATGCTTTTGGATTCTTGCTATGAAAACTCCTCCAGCTAGAAACCTTCACTAAGGAGGTTGGAAAGAACATGGACATGGTTTAACTTGTTCCTTCTTGTGGTGATTGCAATGGGAAAGGCTGTACCTGTCTGTGAGGGCAATGTATGGGTCCCACTCACTGTCCCTGAAAATCTTGATGTCAGCCCTCAGTGCCCCACAGAGGTGCTGAATGCAGGACTGAGGCCAGGAGAGGTGAAAATCCTGACCTACATGAGCTCTTAGGTGCTTGTGTGCATGGGCCAGCAATCAGGACCACACATCCATTCTCCCAATCCCATCTTGAAGGCTGCAGGAGCCAAATTCCATGCTGCCAGCAATTTTTCTGCCTCCCTGATCGAGGCCCACTGGAGGCACCCAGAAGGTGTCTGCCTTGTGTGGCTGATGTCTGAAGCAAGGAACAGTTTCTCATATTTACCTAGATGGGATAACCAGGATGGCCAGGCTCTCATTCCTGAGAGAAGAGCAGCACTGTGGATCACTGTGGCTGCTGTCAGGGACACAGCCCTTCCTCACTGGGGTTGCCAAAATCAAATCCACCCATGTTGTGATGAAGCTTCACAGCAAGGCTCTGCCCTGTGCCTTTGGGGCTCAGGGCTGAGTAGGGCTGAGCTTCCCCAGGAGGAGAAGGCAACTCCTTCAGCAGGGCTCTCTGCTCCCTTCAGGATGTGGAAATTGTCAAGCCCTCCTGAGGCTGAGGTGAGGTTTGGAAGTGCAGCCCTTGTCCCCTGAGCTCCACTGGCAGTGTTGCAGAAGGTGGCTTTTATGTACACTTGTTTGATGGAGAGTAGCTGTGACTGCTGGGCTTTGCTCCGAAGCTGGGGCTGTCACTCTGACAAGATCCTGCTGGAGAAGATGAGTCCTTTAGGAGTGAGTATCTGAGCCAGTGGCATTCCCAGGCATGTGCAGAGGATGCCAGCCTTAGATGTCAAAGTAAGCCTAGGTGTGAAGGAATTTAGTGAGGTGCCTGGGCAGGAAATCAGTATTTTTTGTGACTCATTTTGTTAGTGTTAAGCACTTTCCTTCTCCCTGAAGTGAAATTCACAGCCTGATTGCTGTGTCACAAATCCTACCTCCAGTGGTACTCCCAGGGTGAGAAACAAAATGAGGGCAAAAAAAAAGCAGGCAGAGCCCAACCTTAGGGCTTTGTCTTTGCTAGGGCTGATGTGGTAACACCAACAAAATCCTTTATGCCAGTGGTCACAGCTCTGGAGCTCTCCTCTGTCAGTTGTGGTGTCTGCAGAAAAAGGCCACCTTGTCTGCCTCTCTTCTTTTTCTCCTTGTTTTGCCAGGATGATGTATTTATTTGGGTTAGATGTCAAGCAACATCCTCTGCTAGAACAACACCACTGGCTGCCAGAATCAGGTCACTGCTGGTCACTCCCTGAATGCTCAGTTATTTCAGGCTTTGTCTCTCTGCAATACTTAGGTGATGATTTTAGAAATGCTGCATTGTGGAAGCTCCCATTCCCAAATCATGCTTTGGGAAGAGCTCCTTGTCAGCTGGGAACATGATGCCTCAGTGACTTACCACAGACTTTGGCACTGCTACCTGAAACTGAGGTGACCAAAACTCAGTTGTCTCATCCAGGTAAAGAGATTTGATGTTTAAGCAAGCAACTTAGACTGAATTAGTCTGGATTAAGTCTGGAAGGCTCTGGAGCTCTGGGGGAAGTGACTGGGAAACCAAGAATGATTTTAATAGTACTATGTCCAGCAGACAGTTAAAGGCTGCTGATGCAGGTGGGCTTTGTCAGCATCTTCTGGTTCATGTGGAAAGTGCTCACTCCTGAGTCATGCAGTGAGCTCTGTGAGCTCCTTTTAGAAGCTTATTAGTCACCAAGCAGGGTGGACACTGACCACTCCTGCCAGACATTCAGTCAGGGGAGACTCTTCTGGCAATGCACGTCCATGCTTTGCTTTCCTTTCCATTAGAAGTGTTTTCCTAGTGACTAATCAAGGTTTTCCTGATGTAACTTCTTAGCCCATGGCTTGTCACATGTCCAAATGAGTACAGAAAACAGATTTTTTTCTTTCTGCTGTCTAGCAACCTCTGTATTTTTGAAGGCTGTTTTTGTGTCTCCCAGGTTCCTCCTCAGTCTCCTGCTGTTATAGTGACAGTAACAGTGCTGCCTAAAATTTGTGATTGTTCTTTCTCTTTCCTCTGGAATCTCTCATGGAGCTCCATGATTGCATTCCAGAGCACCAGACCAGGCAGAGGACTCTAG
Source organism: Geospiza fortis (assembly GCF_000277835.1). Classification (NCBI taxonomy): domain Eukaryota; kingdom Metazoa; phylum Chordata; class Aves; order Passeriformes; family Thraupidae; genus Geospiza; species Geospiza fortis. The sequence continues at coordinate 1,472,297 of NW_005054306.1, forward strand.
CTGAGATCTCCCTACTGCTGAGCAAAAGAAAAGGGTTTAAGTCTTCTGATCTGAGGTCCATCAGCCACTTGACATCACTGGTTGTTGTTCACCATTCTGATCTGCAGGACAGCTATGCAGAAAGCTGATTTTCATCCTGTATCTTGTGGAATGTTCCTGGCTCATTTTGGTATCTTGGACTTGCCTGCATCTCCAGTCTCTCAAGATCACGTTTGAATTTTCTCCCTCTCATTTTATTAGAGTCCTTCCTAGTGTGGTATCATCTGAAAATGTAATAAACATTATCTATATTCCAGCATCCTGGTCATCATCCAGGTACTCTGTGTTCAGGAAAATGAAAATATTTTCATTAGAACTGGATCTAGGACTGACCTCTGCAAAACCCTGCTTGATGTATCCTTTCACTGTGAGAAATGAATCCTTGATAACTACATAAACACTTTTCCAGCTAGTTTGATTCCTGCCTTAAGAATACACTGTGCTTCTGTAGTTTGATTATGAGAAGGTCCTGAGAGACACTGTTCTTTCCAGAGCACTGCTGATGTGGAGTCTTTGAATAGGGAAGGTTCAGATTAGCAGTAAATTAATCCTCTGGTGAAGGCAGACCATAAATGAAATGCTAGAACACACAGTGGCCACTCTGAAGGCTACTGTTCATTTCCCCCCCCTCGTTTTCTGAGCAGCAGCACAGGTCTTAAGACCACACAGCATTTGATGCTGCAAGGCAGACAGTGCATCTTTCAGAACATTTCACTGACTTTTCTACCAGAGGCACATGAATTTTTCCCTCTCCAAAACACCTTTCCCAAGACAGGGAAATACTGTCTAGAATGGGTGTTGGTGTTCCCACACCTTTCTGAAGAGCTGCACAGTTGGAAGTCAGCAGCCAGCCTTTGCCTGGAAAATAGATTTTACTTGCAGAATTGGCAAGTCCTGCTTTGCAAAGACATTTTTCTAGATTAAAACATAAGAATCAGATACTTACCAACAATAATAAATGAGATAAATCCAGGAAGAATATATTATGAATTCCACCCTAGAGTACTGCATCCAGGTCTGGGGTCCTCAGCACAAGAAAGTGGTGGACCTGTTGGAGTGGGTCCAGAGAAAGGACACAAAGGTATCAGAGCAGCACCTTCCCTACAGAGACAGGCTGAGAGAGCTGGAGTTGGTCAGCATGGAGATGTAAAAGCTTTAGGGAAAACTCATTGCATCCTTCCAGTGCCCTAAAGGGAGTTATGAAAAGGAGAAGAGGGACCTTTTATACATGCAGACAGTGACAGGACAAGGGATTATGGTTTTAAACTGAAAAAGAGCAGGTTTAGATTAGATGTCAGGATGAATTTCTGTACTCATCATATAGTGAGACACTGGGACACGATGCCCAGAGAGGCTGTGGATGCCACATCCCTGGAATTGTTCAAGTCCAGGTTTGATGGGGCCCTGAGCGACCTGGTCTAGTGAATGGCATCTCTGCCCATGGAAAGGGGATTGGAATGAGATGATCTTTAAGGTTCCTTCCAACCCCAATCATTTTATAATTCTGCAGTTCTATGATGCTGCATATAAATAGGTGCTCCATAGGAATTTGCTGTTAGGATTTTTTTATAGTGCAAGTGCATTAGCTGGAAGAGGGATAAAAATTAATTTTCTTTCTACATTGTTTGCATCACAGATTCTAACTTTAGCTCACTTCTGATCAAACTATTCATTAGAAATATACAGACAGAAGCTTTTTGCCTGTGTTTCTGACTGCTCTCACTGGCTGCATCCATATCAGCAAACTGCACAGGTCCAAGGTGTGGGTTCAAGCATCATCCAAATGGATTAATTGTTTCTGTGCTCTTTGCCCTGGCTTTGCCCCCTGCTATATAACCCCCCTCCACACATGGTTTGGGAGCCAGCATGGCTCTTCCTTGTGAGCAATAAGAATGAAGCCATACCATGTGGGAGGGTGCAAGGGAGAAAGTTTAGCCATATGGACACAATCTGTGCTGTGCCTGTTGCCCTGGGGGTCAGAGAATGAGCCTTGACCTGTCTTATTTATAAGCAGAGACATAGAGGCTGCAGAACCCTTGCATTGTACGTAAAGGTACAGAATAGTTCAATAACATTTTCATTTATTTGCACGGTCTCCTTACCCTTGTGCTTCTGCCAGGTTTGTTTCTAAGTCCAGATGCTAATACTTGCACATAGGTGAGTTTCATGACCATTCACATGTGGCTGAATTTGTTTGGACAAAGGTTCTTTTGTGATTGAGGCTTAGCACTTTGTGAGCCATGGATTTGTATTCAAAATATTTTTTTCATTGATATCTAATTTATGGTGTGGAGGAAGAGAAAGACAAGTTTGTTGTTTGGATTTTTGACTCATTAAATTTATTCTGTGAGCAGCTGAATGTACAAGGATGCTTACACATGTGCTTCATGCCATGACTGGTGCTAATTACAAACTCTTGAGCACAAAAGCAGGACAAACCTGGCTGATTGCTCCTGCCAACTGTTTGCTAAATTGGCTCATTCAATTCACTGAAATGGCAGAAAATTAAAAAGGCAAAAAAGTGACTGCTTGGATTTGCAAGTAAAACCAGCTTGCTTTTGACTGGGCAGGGGAAGAGATCAAGTGTGGGTGTGGGGATAGCTAGAAGTAGGCAAAGGGAGGGAATCAGAAGGAGAGAAAAGCAGACAGAGTAAAGGGTAAGTTAAGCCCCTCCTTTCTGGCAACAATAGACTCTTAATTGGCTTTACTCTTTTGGTGAACACTTACTTTTCTAGGTGATGGAGAAGCGTAGGTGACTTCAAAGAATCAGTCAGACCAAGAATCAATAGCACCTATTGCAGGATGGGTTGAATTGCCTTGGGAAGGTGAATTGCCTCTACCTGTTAGTGACATAGGGGATTTCATCATCTAGTTTAAACTAATCTTTTAATTTAGACTGATATTGGATGAAGCCTGATATTGGACCAGTTCACATGTAATTATTAACATTAAAAAGTCAAGAAAAGATGAAGCCTGACATTTCTGTATGCTTAGTCTCAACCCGGGTTTCTATCCCTTCTGTAGTGGAGCTAACATTTGGTACTTTGAATGATGCAAATACTGATTAGCAGAAGCATTTCTTCTTGCTAAAAGCCACTGGTCACCACACAGTCCCACACCAGACATGTTGGATATTGTGCCTGGTTTTTATCAGCCAGTGGATGATACCACGATGAGCAATGCAGCTGATGAGCTTGAGGGAAGGGGTGCCATCCAAAGGGACCTTGGCAGTCTCCATGAACTTCAGCAAGGCCAAGTTCCAGGTCCTGCACCTGTGTAATCTCCTATATCATTAATCACTAGAGGGTGAAGGGATTGAGAGCAGCCCTGTGGAGAAAGATGTGGGGATGTGCTGGATGTGAGCCAGCAATGTGGACTTGCAGCATTAAAAACAGAGAGAGAAAGAGTTTTTTCCAAGATCCATGGACAGGACAAGGGAAAATGGTTTTAAGCTGAAAGAGAGTAGATGGGATTAGAGATAAGAAAAAAAAAATCTCTGATGAGGGTGGTGATACACTGGTCCTGGTTGCCCAGAGATGTGGATGCCCCATTGTTGGAAGTGCTCAAGGTAAGGTTGGATGGGGCTTTGAGCAGCCTGACCTCAGCCCCCATGTCAGGGGGGTTGGATTTAGGTGATTTTTAAGGTCTCTTCTAACCCAAATCTTTACATGATTCTATGATTTGGACTCCTGTTAACATACTTTGAGTGGTTTTTAGTTTGTTTTATACACCAGATTTCTTTGCAACTCTCTTTTGTAGATATCATAGAATCACAGGATCAAGTTGGAAGGGACCTCAGTGGGTTGGTCATCATGTCCTCATGGGTCTCTAATATCTCCAGTAAGCCAGGAGCAACCTGTTCCAGTGCTTGGTCACTGCACAGGAGAGAAATTCTTCATATCCCTGTGGAACTTCCTGGGCATCAGTTTCTGCCCATTGCTTCTTGTTCCGTTGCTTGGATTTCAGGCTTGTTGTTCTGAAGTGTTTCTGTCAGGTCAGGAAGGTGGTGTGGGGAAGCACTCAAAGTCAAAATGTGAAAAAGAGAATAACTCTCCCTGAGCTACAAGGGATGCCTCAGTGGGAAACATTTCATCAGAAGAGTGGTTTCTGTTTGAACACAGAAACAGACCAGAACAGAAGTGGAGTATTAAAGCTACCCTCAGTCACTGGCCTGCTGTTCCCAGGCTGTCATTTCTTGTACTGGAGCTGTCAGCATTGTCTGTCAGTTCTTGCCTTGAGAGGCCATTTCAGGTCTCCAGACTAGGGATGAAACTGCTTTTCTTCTGGCTTTGTGCAGTAATGGTCCTGAAATGGGCCTATGAACCAGCACCTGCTCTGTCACACCAGCACCTTTAATGAGGTATATTAACTACCATGGGAATTACATCATGGAGCAGGATGGAAGTGTATTGGCATATTGTTTTTTCTCCAGATGATACTTCAGAAAGTTCACAGACAGGTCTCTCTTAAGTCCTCACGTTGATCATTGCCAATTAAAAAACTTTCTGAAATGTCCTTAGCAGCTCCAACAGGAACTGGCCCACCCTCAAGACTTACCAGCTCCATGATGTTGATTAAGGGTTGATTTTTTCACACTTCTGATTGATTGGCAATTATGAGGTCTGCTTGTTACAGGTTTCCAGCATAGAATCAGTGATTATTTTTTGCTGTTAATGATGTTATGAGCCAAGCCCTAAGCCTCTGGCAATTCTCTGAATTGCTCATCATCATCTTGAATTTAGATTTCATGATAATTAGGATGTCTGAGTTGGACAGTGAAAATGGGCATTCTGATATAACCCTCTACCATGTAGGTTGTTATTTTCCAAGCCATCTGCATGCTGTGAAAGCAGGCTGGGAAGCTCCTCAAATTTTTAAAGGTGAAGAGGATAAAAATAAGTTTTCCTTAACAAGCCATTCCTGAGTGCTTTGCAAACCACATCTTGAGTGTCAGCAGGACATTGAGCAGAGTCTGGTCGTATAAAGCTGTAAACAGGAATTAAACAGACCGTGTTTTGTAGCTGCACATTGCTGAAAGTTGCTCCCCACTTGCTTTTGGGAAGACTCAAACCCTGTCCCAGCACAGTGTGGGGTGGTTTGCCCCTTCTCTCGTTGCTGGTTCTCAGTGCTCTCAGAAAAGGAAGGAGGCCAAAATGGGGCACTAGTCACAACCAGATGTTGGGCTGCCTTGAGTGCCAGGAAGTGGAGGGTGATAAATCCCAGGCAGGCCTGAGCTGGGGGGGAGCTCACCCCCTCTCACATGTGATTGCCATTAACTGTTCACTCTGCAAGAAGGGAAACAACAAAGCAGTGAACAAACAGGGCTCTGGGTCTGAGGTGCCTCAGGATGGCTTTCAGAGGTGGCAGGGTGAGACACACTGACTTACACGTTGTCTCCATGGGGCAGATGCAGGTGCAGGAGGGTTTTAAGTAGCCTTCAGGAGTCAGGAATGTGATAAATGAGCATCAACATGAAATAAACACATGCAAAATGCATTTATTTAAGTTAGAGGGTCTTATTAGCTCATCTTGGAGAGAGAACTATGCATAAGAGTCCATTGCCTACTTTAAATGCTATGCCAGGTCAGGTAGACCTTCCTGCCTTTTTGCTTTTCGTCCCCCAAGCATGTGATCCACAGTGTTGGAACAGAACCATACCCAGAGCCAAACCAGGTAAAATATACTCTGATTCTTGCAAGTGGCTGCAGGCAAAATTCCATCACAAACAGGCAATGAAATAGGATCATAGGATCACTTGCCGTATGGTAATTCAGGTTGGGAGGGAGCCCTGAAGGGCTCTGGTCCTACCTCCTGCTCAAAGCTGGATCAGCTGCAGGCCAGACTGGGTTGCTCAGGGATTTGCAGCAGGCAGCATATAGGATGTTGGGAAACAGGACAAATGCTGAAATGGTTATATAGCCTTTCTCTCTGCATAGTGAAAACCTCAGCCTTTAGCTTTGGCCCAGTTTGGTTTTAAATTAGATGTTTTTGTCTGAACCACAATTCAAGAGCTTTGAACTCTTACCCTACAGTCATATTCAGCTACCACTGTACACAGGGACATGGATACAGCACAACTGGTGCAAAATGCCCTAAATTGTCTGTCTGGGAGGTCTGGGTGGGAAAAGAGAGAGGATTAAAAGCTAAGGAGGGGTCATCCCTAAGTGTACTAGGAGAAAGATGGTTCCTGGAGGACTGGCCCAAAGCAAGGCAGAGAGTTTAAGAGGTGATTTCTAATTTGGAGAATTAGGGACAGCAGGGTGGAACCAGCTCAGGGGAGCAGCAGAAGAAAG
>NW_005054306.1:1478647-1483428 GCF_000277835.1 Geospiza fortis
AGGGGACCAGACAATTCTAGCAGAAAAGAAAGGAGTCTGATGGTGCTGAGATCACAGGAAACACTATCTCTGTGTGCACATAAATAGCAATAGTAATGCAGAAGCTGAAAGTACAGGAGGATAGTTCATGTTTGGAAAAACATGAGGTTAAGTGATGTTAGAAGCAGAGTTGAAGATGCATGCTTTAGCATAATGGGAAACTCATTACACATACATTTAAATATCTTCTCCAGTACATCCAGTGCTTTATAAAGATCATGGTCTCATTTGTGGAGTTTAAAAGCCAGAAGAGACCGTGGGATCATCCAACATGATGTAATACATACAAATCGAATTACATCTTATCCATGTACCTTTATACTAATCTGAGTACAATAAACACATCCCATCTTGGGGTTTAGACCTTGTCTGGAGAACCCATAAGAAGGACAAGGCACCTGTGGCAGTGACAGTAAAGATTAGTGATCCTGACTGTTTAAGACCTGCAGTGTTTCTATAATTTGGGGACTGTGCTATGACTGATATGTTCGCTGGAAGCTGGCAGTTTCCTTCTCTTCATACATCAAGGCATCTTTCACAGACTCCATGGTGATACAGTAAACAGCATTCTCTTTCTATTTTCCAGCATAAAGCATTTTTTCAGGTCTTGAATCACATTGATGCTTTGGAGTGGCTACCTAGAACAGAGGCTGGACCAAGTTAAGAGAATAGAGTGGGTATTTATTAAAGGCCTTCAATAGATGCACCTTGGGCAGTCAGAAGCCTCTGAGAGGGGCTACACCCAGTATGGATGATGGTCATGAGTTTTTCAGATAGATATAAGTTTAGTCTATTTGCATATGAGAGGTTAATTCTCCAATTACAGCTTCAGGTTATGAAATCATATTCCCCCAGTTTGCTCCTCCCAATTCACTTTTGTTTATGCTTTATGGGGCCTGAGGCTGTAGGATGTCCTTGGGTTCCAGGCCCAGAGGAATTGTTTTGTCTGACCAAAGGGGAAAGACAGTAGTTAGCACTTTATATGAAGTTTACAGTTATACACTAATGCAGCACAGGATTTGAAAAATATAAAGGTTAAAATCTTAAGGCATCAACACAACAAACTCCTCTCTGTGTCTTCATGCATCTTTTTTCAAGTTAAAGCAAAAGGACTGCAAGAATAATAAAATCATTAAAACTGGGAAAGATCCCTGAGATCTGTTAAACGAGCACCACTGTGTTGACCACTAAACCATATCCCTGAGTGCCATATCCACGAGTGCCATATCCACACCTTTTTTAACACTTCCAGGAATGATTTTACCATCTCCATGAGTAGCCTGTTCCAATGCCTGACCACCCTTTCAGTGAGGCAAAACTCCACCCTTTAGGGTATGACTCTGCTCCTGGCCTGCTGCTCTGCTGCTCTGATGGTTTGCTGCCCCAGTTGTGTGGGCACGAGCAGACTGAGGTCATCAACCCAAGCACGCCCTGTGGCAAATGACCAGCAACAGATTTTCTATTTGGATATTTCATATCTGAACAATTCAAGATTTATTGCTTCCCCTGAGGTTCTTTTAGGACCAGATTTTCATCAAGTTGTTTGTCTAACTCCATCCTCACATGCAACTTCCTACCCCACCACAAAATCAACTATGTAGTGTTTATATTTATTTAGAAGCATTCTGGTTTTTTTGTTTGTTTTGTTTTGTTTTGTTTTTTACTGGTTTGCTATTTTGTTGTTGTTCATTAGCATTAACTTTACATTTATTACAATATATTCAGGGTCTAATAAATTCTAATATTGCTCCAGATTGGCATAAACAGTCTAGTATTGTGTGGATATGCTGGAATTATACTTGCCTCTCCTGTGTGAGTTATTTGAATTTGAAACCATGGCAGTCCAGGGCATGTAAAATGTTGCTAAAGCATAAAATGACAACAAGCAGGGAATTTATGTGTGTGCTAATGTCAAAAAAAAAAAAAAAGAATTCAAATGGTGATTGCTCAGTGAAGAAATTGGATAATAAGGAATGCACAGACAAACTCAGAAGGCCTTTTTGGAAAATCCCAAATTTTACCATTCAGACAATTATTAATGGTTCTATCTGAAGGAAATTTGCATGTACAGTAAATTTGATATGCAGAATCTTTTCAACTTGTATTCATTGTTAGGGTTTGCCTTGCATGTAAGTGTGTCAGGCAAGTAATGATCATTTTGTCTCAAGCTCCTGTAGAAAAAATATGATTTTTGGAGAGCTTTGAAAAATGCCATTAATCATCTCTGCTTCACCCACAAGGAAGAATGGTTTTGAGATTAGGGCTTTGGAGGGGCTCTTGGAGGATCTGGTTTGTGTTTCCCAGATCTGTCACGAACATTCATACATCTTCAGGTTGCAATTCAAAGTAGTTTATCTAGCAGCTCAGTAGAGGCAGAAATAACCCCATTTTCAAATGCAATAATTTGGTTAGGTATTAAGCCCTCTGTAAACTCCTTTGCAGCTATGGGAGTTCTTGAAAAGACTAAACACATGTCTCTCTGTACCAAGTTCCTACCTTTAAAATAGGAATTGCAGATTTCTTTGACCTTTTTACTTTCATCTTCCCTTGATTCTCTGTGTCAATTTTAAACATTTTATAGGAGAAACCCCCTTAAACTGTGTTTATGTGGTCCTAGGGAGGACATCAGTCTTGTTTTTGCCTTTTGGTACATTTATAAAATGAATTGTAAGTTGCAGTTATTTAGCCTAAAATTAGAAATCTGGGAAGAGAGTAGGTTAGGAATTTTCAGAAACATTAAAGGCTGTGGCACAGATGTGGAGATGGCCTACTGATCACTTTGCTTGAGAGGCTAAGAGCATAAAGCGTAGCAAAGAAATTCGAGCTCTATATTAAAAAAAATGTTAAAAGAATGGTTATCACTGGGTCTACATCTTTAAAAGCAAGCTAGATGGGATCCTACTATGGGTCTAGAAGGACAGACTAGATGACCCAGCAAACTCATTTCAAGCCCTGTTTCTCTATGACACTCAGCTCTAATTAGCAATTGCCTCAGGCTGAACCAGTGACTTTCCCAAACCCACGCAGTGTTCAGTGGGCCAGGATTTGCTCTGCTGCTCCTCTGACTGTTTGCCAGTTGAACTCTCCATGGACTTCTCCTCAGCAGTGCCAAAGCTAATGCTGCTCTTTCACTTTGGGATGTTTTTTCCTGGAGCACAAAACTCTACCTTGAAATATGAGTTTTCCAGCCGTGAAGGCGAACGTTTGTTTTCACACAGAACTCGAGGCAGGACAGGAGAAGGTGTTTGGTTTTCGGTGACGCTACCCACATGTGATTCTTGGCTGGGTACAGAGTGTGGAGTGGAAAGCCTTACGTTCCAGCTGGCTTCACTCTACAGCACAGGAGTCCCTGCCAGATTTCTCAGGACAATTTAAATCAGCTCAGGCTCTGGCATGCTCTCTCTTGTGCAAATGGAAAGGTATGAGCATCTGTGCTGGGGGTCTTACTCCTTACCAAAGCTCCTGGAGTTAGCTGTTAATGAATGGTGATGAACAGGCACTGCTCAGAGCACAGGGACTGCACTTGTCCTGTGAAATAAAATGTAGCAAAGCCTCTCTTGTCCTAGGGATGAGTGGCACAGCAGGACTTGCATCTAGACAGATGTTTTTCCTTCAAAACAGGGCAGTCACACGTATCCCAACTGCCCAAAGGCAATGATCCAGTCTACGGCCAGCTGTGACTGGGGAGAGTGCTCGCTGGCACGGGCCAAGTTGCTGTTGAGCACTGTTTGAACATTTAAAGAGTACAAATGATCATTTGCTGTGCTTGGACCAATGCCCTGGGCCTCCTCAGTTTGCAAGGAGGACCTACAGCAGCAGTGCCAGCACACCAGGGAGCTCAGTGCTGGGAAGGCCCTGCAGCTGAGCTCTGTAGGATGCACTGGAGTTCCATCCTGGCAGAACAGCATGTCACTCAGCTGAAGTCTGTGCTGATGCAGCAATTGACTCACACCAGGAATCCAGTGTTTAAACCTTCTTCTAAACTCATGACAAAGCTCCGTGCTGTGCTCCAGGTATCCAGACTCTCAGCTGGGAGCACCCACATAGGTGGGGTGCCAGCTCTAACCCCATCTTTTGTAGATGCTCTGAGAGCTGACAGCACTTGTGGTGTGAGCCAGTGCATCTCTGAGACCTGGTGGCTGGGGGGAGAATTCCTGTAGACTCAATGTACCATGTGTCTGGGAGATGTTTTTGTTGGGTTCATTTTTGAGGAGAAACAGTTGGTAATTGTCATCTATGGACCAAGGCTGTCTGAAGACTTTAAAAGGAAATGTTTTCTTCTTGACAGAGGATACATTCAATCAGATGTGGTGGTAGTGCATCTATGGCATCAGAATGAATCTTCTAACCTAATATGCAAATCAAATTTACTTTGTTTTTTTGGGGGTCACTGCCTTGTATTCTTTGCTACACTCTCTGAGTCTGTTGCAGGCAGCCTCACAGGACCAGTCTCTAACAGTTTATAACATTCAGCATTTGACTTACAAATGGGGACTAGTGAAGGCTGTGGAGCTGACAGCCCTGTAGCCTGGGGTGGATATGAACTGGTTGTCAGCAGAAATCACACAGTCTCAGCCATGTCAGCTTCACACATCACCTCCCTGTCACAAGCTTGCTTTGGAAGGACCATGTCTGGCTACGAGAGCCATGCCATGCCAGGGGAGAGGGGACATTCATCATGTTTCTGGTATTCAAACCATGACTGCCAACAAGTCTTCCCTTAGAGTTGTTGGTAATTGTGA
>NW_005054306.1:1483463-1485913 GCF_000277835.1 Geospiza fortis
TCACTTAATTCATCACTCAAACATAATCTTGTGCCTTTTTGGCATATTTTTTGACTGACATCTCTGTAGTGCTTGAATCCCAATCTCTGGATGCCTGGTTGTGTCCTGGGGAAAAGAGCAATTCCTGTATCCAAACATTCCTCCCAGGAGGCCAGGATGTGGTCTGGTTCACTCTGGTCTGGTGATGCCTTTTCCTGGTCTTAGAAAATTGAGAGCCAGACACAGGTAAGGGATAAGAGGATAAGGGATAGGGCGATAAGGAATAAGGCGATAAGGAATAAGGGGATAAGGGATAAGGGGTTTTTACCTCGGTGTTTTAACAAGGATCCTTATGGTGCACCACTTCGCTAGGTGGGATGTGCTGCAATGCACACACATGATAGGTCGTGTATACAATTTATAGACCCTGCAAATTAGCATTTCTGACAAGGATGCCCCAATGGGAGGCCTGGAGGAATGGTGTGATATTCTCCCACCCAAGGAATTCCCCCTGAATGGGCCAAATCTCTCATTTACAGGATGTGTTCTAGAGAGCACCTTGGTTTCCCAAGGTAGCATAGGGTTTTCCGGCCTCCTACTATGAGGCCTTTAGGATGTTTGGTCTCCTGGCCTCACCAAATACTAGGGCTATGCTGAATTATCAGACTTAAGGAATTACAGGTATGCGTGCTAAGAATACTGAGGATACATAGAAGTTATATAAAAGGTATAGAAAAGAAAGGACAGAAAGTCATCTGGGCATCACTGGCAATCAGAAATCTCAGCAGACTCTGTTCAAATGCCACTGTGGTCACTTCTCTCTATGGATGTAGAAGGGCTCAACTGTTTTGAATTTTCCCTGTACTTTTAAAAATAAAATTATTCCTAATCAAATAATTAAAAGTGCTTAGTTTAATTAAGGCTCACATTTATCAGCAGTATTTTTACAGCTCTTTGCTGCCATTAGTGCTAAAGCTGGAGCACAGAACAGAGGAGAAGAAGGCTGGGTCAGGACTAATGTCACAGCCAGCTTTTAATCCCTCTCCTGATAGTCCATCTTTCATGGTGGCTTGTGTCCACCTGTGTTCATGTGCCAACAGGAGCAGAAGCCAGCATAAGACATCCTATTGAGCTTTTTGTCAAGGTGTCTTTGGCAAGACTTCCATTAATAATTAATTCTAAGAGGAGTTTGTGCTCTCTGGAGTTGGAGCCAAGCCTGGGAGCACAGCCATGGTAAGCTATGCCTGTATTTAGCTTGGGTGGAAGGTTTCTGTCTCAAGAGAGCTGCAATTCTTGTAATCTCTCTGCCTGTTTTGGAAGTAAGAGGATGCAGTTTGTTGTGTCTGTGGGTAATCACCTTGCTAGAGGTTTATGTCTGCTCCACATGCTCAGTGCTGACAGGGACTTATTTCTCTAGGACTATTTCCTCTGTTTTTGTTTGTTTTGTGTTTTTTTTTTTTTTTTAATTGAGAGTACAAACAGGGTCTTTTGTGCTGAAAAACACCTGATAAATAACAATGGAAGTACAAGAAAGTAAATAAATGGAAAACGTGTCTGTAAGAGATCAAAACATCTTCACATCATAGAATCATAAAGCAGTTTGTGTTGGAAGGGACCTTAAAGCTCATCTCATTGCAGCCCCCTGCCCTGGGCAGGGACACCTTCCACTATCCTAGGTTCTCCAAACCCTGTCCAACCTGGCCTTGGACACTTCCAGGGATAGGGCATCAAAAACTTCTCAGGGCAATCTGTGCCACGGCTTCATCACTCTCGCAGTTAAGGATTTCTTCTAGTATCCTATCCAATCTACCTCTTTAGGCAGGGCATTCTTCTCTCAAGAGCTCAGAGTGTTGGCCTGAGGGAGCGCCATCAGAAAATGGACTTTTGTTTTCACTCAGTCAAACTGAGAGGGAAGAGGATTTTTAATATCTGACTATAACATCACATTTTTGGAAAAATGCAGGCATGGTTTATTGTGTCCAAGTGTGGCTCTGAAGCCTTGTCTAGATGGAAATGTTTGTGGGCTGAGAGTATGAGAATAGGAAGTTATCTTTTATCTCTACAATTGGCTCTATCACAGGAAAAAAAAACCACTAATGGGAAGCAATCTTTGCTCATTAAATCAAATTATTGATACAAGCATGGCTTAAGAATAAGTTCCACTGTAGTTTTACAGAGTGGTTGTAGTGGCATTTACAAAAGAAATCTTGGGAACCCAAGAACAGGGGGTAGGTTTAGCTGTGCATCTATCATCTATTTTAGTTCTCTGTCATTTGCATCATTTAACTGAGATATGGAAAGATTAAAAGTCAAAGACTTCCCTTTGGCATCAAATGGAACAACATTTATGGCTTGAATTTGACCCAGGAGACTATTTTATCCCACCATCTTTTCCTTAAACCCTGCTGGTGTCCTTGATAGATAAGATGTCCAGTATGAAATCCTTTTGCTTTCACACAAGCCTGCTGACC
>NW_005054306.1:1485950-1502593 GCF_000277835.1 Geospiza fortis
AGGGAAAGATGTGGTGATGCATTTCCTTCCTGTTTCTGGGCAGTGGCAGCTCTATGCTGTGCGAACAAAGTGGTTTGATAAAAGTGGTTTGACAAGAGTGTTCAGCTTTGGTTGGCTGAGTTCAATCCCTTCATCCTTGGAGAAGGCTGAGAGCTGCTTTCCATGGAGCTCTGACAAGTGGAAGGGATGTGTCCTGCTCCATGAGGGCAGATGGTGCAGCACAGATGGGCTGTTGGAGCAGGTACCTCTGTACACAATCAGTATTTTTGCCACAGATGTGGCTGGAACGTGTGCAGGGACAGTTCAGATGAGTCCAGGCAAATTTTTTCAGCTATGTTCTTTGCCTGTGGAGCAGTTCAGCATTCAGTGTTTCTAAAGGGCTGTCCATTCAGATAACACACAGCTGATAACGTCCCTGAGCTGAATAAGTGTCACGGCCCTGTGTCTGGGTACAGTCCCACAGGGCTGTTCCAGCTTTCTTTGCTGTGGACAGGCAGCAAATTCAGCTCTTTTCTTGGCCTGACACATCTCCAGGTCATCACTGGGTCCTCTGTCTGTTGTGCTGCCACAGACCTGTGATGTGATGTCCCGCATGCTCTGAGCCCTGAGGAGCAGCAGTGACCTCCCAGGCTTGGGCAGCTGCTTAGTCTTTGTGTTTGACCTCTGGACTTCACTGAGCACTTCTGTACTGATGAACAAATTGTGCCAAAGCCCAGCTTTTGACGCCTTGGTGAGGCTGGTGGTGCCCTGGCAACTTCATCTAATGGGTGGCATCACTGCCATGGCAAGGGGCTTGGAACTAGGTGGTCTTTAGGGTTTGTTTCAGCCCAAGCCATTTATGATTTTATAATTCTATGATCCATGACGCTGGAACTCTGTGGACCTCTGCTAAGTTACAGAAATGACATTTTATGTTGCATGGTCTGGACATGGCTTAGAAGTCAACAGGGACCACATGCTGTTCCCAGCGGTCATTTTGGATGGAGTCACCTTGTTTTGAGTGTGAAGAGAGTTTAACGATGCAAAGGTCACACTGTACCAGGTAATGGTGTGTTTAATTTTTTTGCATCACAGCAACCGCAGTTTACTTCTTCCAGAACATACAAGAGTGGAGGTTAATGCTCTTTGTGTCATTGTAAACAGTTTCAAGGATCAGGTGATCCTTATTTTATCTATCACGAAATCTTCACAGGTCTAAACAGAACGCTGGAAGGACCACACACATTTTCCTTCCCAGGTCTCCTCATTGTTTATGGCAATGAAGCTGGTGGGCAAAGAAAATGCCTTACGAGGAGTGGCTGAGGGAGCTGGGGGTGCTTAGTGTGAAAGTTCAGAGAGGACCTCGCTGTTCTCTACAACTCCCTGAAAGAAGGTTGTAGCTAGGTGAGGGCCAGTCTTTTCTACCATGTCTCAAGTGAAAGAATGAGAAGAAATGACCTTCAGTTGCACCAGGGGAGGTTTGGATTAGTTATTAGAAAAAAAAAATACACTGAAAGACAGTTGGGCATTGGAATAAGTTGCCCAGGCAGGTGGTGGAATCACTCTCTGGAAGTGTTCAAGAGGTGTCTGGATGTGGATATGTTTTAGGGATGAATATACTGGGACTGGGTTGATGGTTGGACTAATTAATCTCGAAAGTCCCTTCAAATCTTGATTGTTCTGTGATTGTGGGATGATTTCAGGCACCGTTTACTTGAAGGCCAGGGTCTGCTGATGTGGGTAGGGTCATCACTCCTATGTGTGGGCTCCTTTTCAGATCACAGCAACCCTCTTCCTCACCCAGATGTGTGTTAACTGTAGACAATTGCAGCTATTGGCTGTTTAGTCTCTGACCTTTCAGGATACGCTAACAAAACACTTTTTCAGATGACATCAAGACACCACTGAGGAGGAATATTTTCTGCCTCTGAAGATGGTCTGGGGAAATACAAAATCTGAGGGTGGACATCGTCTTCATGCATAACAAGCAGCACCAGCCACTTCACTGCCTGCTTGGCCTGCAGGGAAACAGGGACGCTGGGTCTTCGAGGTCAGGTACACATCCCTGCTCATTGCAGGGGTTTGTATTAGGTGACCTTTAAAGGTCCCTTCCAAGCCAAACCATTTTGTGATTATTTGAAGAGTCATCTGACCATTCATCTCACCTTTGTCCTTTCAGTCCCATCACTGCAGATTTACAGGGTGATACAAGCTGCAGGAGGCTTGGTGCAAGACCCTGCAGTGCAAACTGCTGTGATTCCTCTTGGAAGAGCCTGGGAAACAAGTGAGAAACCAGAGTTACTGCTCATATGTCCCATTAGATGCCTGAGTTTGAATAATGTCTCAGCCATTTCACTCCTTTTATCAGCCTGCTGCAGGGAGACAAGCCTGAAGATGGATTTCGATTTCCAGCTCTGTGAAACTTGGCTGCAAACTGATACTTGGGTGCCTCCAGAGTTTGGGTTGCTGTTGGGAAACTGGGCAGGCTGTTCCTTGCACCAGCTGCTGTACAAGCACATTTCTTCTCCATATAGTGTTTGTAATTAGTGTGCCTCTTTCAGAATGAGCCTGACTTTCAACTCTATTTGTCTTAGACTTTCCATTACCTGGAACATAATTGGAAGTGAGTTTTTTGCCCAAGTGTGAAAAAACCCCAGGTTTGATGCAAGATTTTTTTTAATACCTATTTTTAAGATAGGTTCTTTATTTTATCACAGAGAAAGTCTGAATCAACTCAAAGGTGAAAAGCTCAGACCAGCCAGAATAGTGATCCAGTTCTCACCCTCTAGTATAACATTGATTTTAATGGAATGGCAGAGGTCTAAACATGCCAGTGATGTAACAGACTTGTAGAGTGTACTTGCTGCAATTCTTGCTGAACTAGGAGAAAGTTAGGAAGGAGGTTTACCTGAGTGTAAATGAGATTAATCTCCTGTCTTATTCCACTGAAACAGCCAATGCTTTGATCCTTGTTCAATTATTTGTTGTATTCCCCCTGTGCCCAGGAGTTATGGGCATGAATCACAGTCTTCTCCTGCCAAGCTGAGGTCAGTTTCAATACTATAATATTTGATACATCTCATATCAGCAGTCTGCATCTGGCAGTCAACAAATTAACAACTATTTTTCTCCTCTAGCTGTTATGATCCCATGCAGTTATTAGAGTTAAGGTAATTAAGGTGGATTACTTCAGATTTTAGGTAATGTGGATGGTTATTGGAATTGCAATTAATAACATCTTGTCACTATAACCCAAGCAGGTTGTGAGGTAGATTTTATCCTGTGCAGCTGCATTGATAGGGATTAATTTTCCTTTGGCAGCTCCAGTTTGCGAGCTGAGCCAATCTTGCAGCGTGTGTCTTTACAGAGATGGGCAGTGGTTCCTGTGGTATGAGGTGGGGTCATCCCAGCATGGGACAGAGGTACTTTGAAGGACTGTATTTATGAGTTTCTCTGCTGTTTACAGGGTCTCATAAACCATCCCTGTCTATCCCCCCATACAGGAAATTTGTTTGTTAAAGGTTTACTTGTTCAAAAGGTGCTCACAGCCTCTTTGTGCTGGATTAATCCTTTTATCTGATGATAAGATATCAGGGCTGGTGGGCTCAAGATATCCAGTGGAGGGAACAAATTCTGCAGTGCAGAGCATTATATTCCACTTGAAAGAAGTGGCACCTTAAACCGAGTGCATGCCAGATAGAGGCTCTGCCCTGGGTTCAAGTTGCTAGCAGCAAAGGTATGTGTTAAAGTCATGCTTTTTCTACGAGTCCCAAAAAGGAAGCCTAAAAATAGAGGTCCCACAGTATGGAGTTCCTTGTCTGAGTTAGCAACCTGCATTTCCTTTGGAATATGTGATAAGAAACACTTTCAAACACATGGCAGGATAAGATGTGTCTCCATTTACATGTTTTAACTGATTGAATTCAGTAATTTTGAAAGGGGACCAATGCCAGTGGATGGGCCTTGCTACCCAAACAGGCAGAAACTGGGCAGTGCTTAGCAAAGGCCACCAGCAGAAGAGCATTGCTGACCTTCCCAGAATGATCCCCTGGGGCTTGGCTGCAGTGGCAACCTGGTGAATCAAGTATTGCAAGTAGCCAGGGTCTTCAGAGACCTGCCAGCCTGTTAGAGAGGTCTCAAGGGAGCCCCAGGCAGTCCTGGAATAATTTCTGTATTAATAGGTGGGTAGGATTTGATTCAGGATTGTTTACCTCTGTTAACTTTGGAATAAATGAGAGGAGCTTTTTGCCCAGCAATGTCCTACGCCTGAATGTATATCCATACATGATGTGCAAGCTTGCATCTCAGTCTTGCCAAGCTTTACGTGCACTAATGCAGGTGTTTACCTGAAGGGGTTAAACTGAGGGATTAGTCAGCCAGTCTGTATAGCTGATGGAGGGACGAATTAACTCCCTCCCATCCCAGTAAAATACCTTCAATTAGGTGGTGTGAATCCAGGTATCATTTGAGATATTCATATAAATGGATCTTAATAACATGTGTGGAGAATGGGAAAGAACAGACTGCTTTGCAAGAAATGTCCCTGCTGAACATTTCATGAAGCCTAATAGAAACAAACACTTAGCTTTAAAAAACCTTGTGTTCTCTTAAAAAAAAAACCAAAACCAAACACTTAAGTACTGGAAAGCTGCCACAAGAACCCAGTACTGAGTATTCCCACAGTTTCTTCCCAGTGCTCCCAGACTGTAGCTGCAGGGCAAGTTGCATAAGAGCGTGGGGTAGGTGCTCAGGAACATCCTCACTGGGCTGTAACAAAACCCTGGCATTGTTTTCCATGGTGTGTATTTGCTTTTATGTGGGGTCAGGAAAGTGACTGTAATTTGCTGTTTCACAAAACTGGCAGTTACTCACAGTAGCAATTGTAGTAAGATTTGGGCTTGCAGTCCTTACTGCTCCCTTGGGCTATGCATGGAAGCAAGATGATGCATGCTACGTGTTTTCTACCAGAAAAAGAAATAAAATAAAATACATAAACCATGCAAAGAACTTTTCACAGTCTCCAAGCCAGATTATTTAAAGCTGATGCTGTGTGTCAGAGAGGTTCTGCCTGTAAATGTACTTTGAAAAAACAGGGGAGGCTTAATACTCATAATTAAAAAACATCTATAGGGTTTTTCCTCAAAATTTCCACTGTGCTCAGGAAACCTCAGCCCCAAAGGAGGATGTCTCACAGGTTATAACCATGTGAATGGAAGGATTTATATTGAAAACAGTTTTGCCACTTTGTTCACAGGTCCTTGGATTTCAAGTTTGTTAGTGTAGCCTGGTTTCTATAAGCCAAGTGCTGAACCACTGAGGAGCCAGTGATCCCCACACTGAGTTTTGGGTCTCAAACTAAGCTGTGTTTTCGTTCAGTAAATACTGATCTGCATTCATCTGTGTATAACTGAAGGGCATTTAGCCCTGTAGCTGCCTTACACAGTTTTATTCACTCCTTATCTTTATTCCAATGCAATTGATAACCTTTCACTGTGCGGGGTTTCCAGTTTAGGCATTTCATGGGACCCTGAGAATTGCCACACTAAGGCAAACATGTGACCCGAAAAAGTCACTGCCTTTAATGGCAGAGGTTACCAGCTGCTTTCTGATGACATTCCTCATCTCCTGCTATCAAGGCACTGCTATCTTTTTGGGAAAAACTTCTAGCCCCTTGCCTAGTTCTCTGCTGTTTGATTGCAGAGAGGAAAAGCTGATAAAGAACTAGCACACACTTTTGGATAAGTAGCACTTGGATAGAAGGAAAATATTTTTGTACACAGCATAGTTTTGCTGCTGTAATTACCAATGCTTTAATTATGCAAGGAGAGCAGATGGAAGAAGCTCCAGGCTGTGCCTGCCAGCAGACACTGAGACAAAACATGGGGAGCTTCCAGAGATGTGCTAGTTGTGGTTTCTCTTTGAACTAGGTTTCTTTTCTGGATTGCTCTTCTGGTGTCTCAGAGGTCATCAGTGGTCAGTGGACTATAGAGTGGGTGGCATTGCTTCAGAGCCAGGCACAGAAAATCCCCTAAATACCTATCTTGGTCAGTAGTCTTGATGGAGAAATTATATTCCTAACTCTTGAAATATAATGATTGGATCATACCAGGCTAGTTGTTTGCTCAGATGCTGAAGCATGAGGCTTCTTATTCTTTATTAAAATATTTGGGCAGTGCAATGTAGCTCTAGATGTCATTTTCCCTGGTACCTTCCTTTCCTGCCTGGGTTCTGCTTCCTGGCTGCTCCTCTCCTTGCTTGATGGAGGCTGGCATGGCTTCCCATCAGCTCTAGAGGGTTTCAGGACCTCTGGCCCTTTACTCCATCCCTTTCTTCTTTTTATCTTGGATATCCTTGCCCTGGCTCTCATTTAAGTGACTCACAGTGATACATAATGCTCAACCAAACACTGCTTTTGAGTACACAGTTGTGAAGATCTCCAAGGGTCACTTTCCCTGACAATGTTTGTGTACAGCTTTCACTGAAATTCATGGGAATGTCTTTTGGCCCAGGTTTTACAGAATTGGTTGCTGTGACTCAGGTGATTCCTGATAACTTGCAGGGCTGGAACCACTTGGGTATGGGCTGGCATCCTGAGTACAGAGACTCTCCCTTGCTGGTGAGCAATTCCTTGCATGAGCAATGCCCTGACTCTGGATCAACCACCCTTGAACACACAATACTCACTGCTCTGTCAGTGTTCTCCTGGGAGCCTCATATTGTGCCACACATTTCCTGAAAAATAGATAAGCAGCACAAAAGAATATCTGCCAAGCCCTATAGCCTAAATGTCAAAACAGTTCAGTATTATAAGAGGAATCCCAGTACTCTGGGTTGGAAGGGTGGATCCACAAGGATCACCAAGTCCAGCTCTTAAGTGAATGGCACAACCTTGGCATTTTTAGCACCAGGCTCTGACCAACTCAGCTAAAGTCTTGCAATGTTAATTGTTTGACTAAAATGAGTGAAGATGATGAAAAGAAATAGGAGTGTGTCCAAGTCCAAAAATTGGTGTAACTCTGATCCAAAGTGGAGTGGATATATTCAGAGCATTGCATAAAATTCTAGTTTGTAATAAGTCTCTCTGAAGAAACCAACAAACAATATTCCCTAAATGCCTAAGAAAGCCAGGGCTGGTTTGCAAAGTACCAATGAAAGTATCTGAAAAATGCAGCCCAAAGAGGGGAAATAGGAAAGACTGGCAGAATGAGCCTGACTTCCTTGTTAGTCTGATTCTTGTGGGCCTGGTGGAGAGGAGATGCAGCCGTACTACCAGCCAAGGTGCCATGGTGGGATGTAGCTGAGCATGCTGGAATTTGGACAAGAATCAGCTTGAGTCTCATCCTCCTCAGGATGCGTTATCTTGTGAAAATGCAGAACTCTCCTGACTTGGGGAGCAGGCAGAAATTTACCAGATGAAAGTAACTCTTTGTATCTGCAGGTATCTCTTACAAGGCTTTTTTCCTTTTGATCCATTTTTCTTTCCAAATAGAACGTGTAGGGAGCAGACTGGCACATGCAGTGCTTTCCCCTGTGCCCTTTGGAGACCAAAAGCCACATCAAGCAGGAGATTTATGAGTTGCTGGCAATAGATGCTTCATGCTCTGTTATTACATTTCAGATGATGAAAGAAGAACAACTGACTTTCATGGCTGTGAAAGCAGTAGGAAAACTGCCTGTGGACAGATCTAGCACATGCATCACTGGATAGAAATTAAGGTGTTTTATAGCTTCAAGTTCAGATTTGGAAAGTTCAAGATAGCAGAAAAATATCTGACTAAAAGATGTGAGGCAGTTCGTAAGATTTCAACTCAGATACACTCAGGAGAATAAATCCAAAGGTAACATTATGATTCATTAACTATACCTAATTAGGCTCCTAAATTTAAGTAGACAGAATCTTCCCTGGAGGCTTTCAAAGGCACCCACCTTTCACTGTTGATGATACAAGGAGCTTAGGAACATAGCTTATTTAAGGAGGACTTCTTCCTTAGGTACCTACAGGGCATAGGTTGAGTTCCCAGATAGGTGAATTGGATTTCTAGTAAGGTTATTGCATTTCTGGGCAGGCAGAAGTCAGAGGAGTCAGGGAAAAGTGATCTGTTGCCCTGTGCAGGAGGAGGAGAGCCTGGGAAGGAATGGTGCTCCTGTTTGTCTCTTCCCCGTGGAGTCTCAGTTGGATGTTCAGTGTTTCCTAAATCTCCTTCATCTCCCAAAGCCTCTGACATCACTGGGCCTTTCACCTGTGAGAGATTTCACTGGGAGCAGTGGTGAGACTGAGCTACTTTGTGTTCCACAGGCTTTGTTCCTGGACTGCAATTGCTTCCACTTTGGAAATTGCTTCTCTGATTGCAGCTGCATGAGGAAAGGATAAGCATGTCCTTTTCTGTGGAGGGCAAATAAGAGAAAGGGTTGTCTGTATTATATTTATATACTTATTGCACAACACCTCTCTAGCAGGCTGCTGCCAGGAGATATGTGTAGTAAAAGGCAAAAGCATCTGGGCTGTCTCAAGAGGAGTCTTGGCAGAGTGATCTGAAAGTTTGTATGGGTTGTGTTAGACATCCCAGCTTGTACCACTTCCCACCACTCCCAAGTCAGCAGCAGAACAGACAGATTCCTGCTTTGGGCAGAGTCTGGAGGGAGGGCCCTGGTGCAGGCTGCGGGCTTGGGGAGGTGTAGGTGGCTTTGGTTGTGACAGAGCTTGTTTCCCAGACAGTCTCCTTGCTTTCTGCATGGTGCTTGGAAGTGGCCTTACTGTAATTGGCATGAGTCACTTCCTTGTTATTGGTGGTTTGGAACACCATGCGTGGAAAACACGGCTGCAGCAGGAACTCCCTCTTGCTCTTGGGCTTTGCATTCAGTTTCAGGATTGCAGCCCATATCCATACTGGGTAATTTTTTTTTTTTTCAAAATAACTGAAGGAGATGGAAGCTGAGGTTTGGACCACTTGCATTTGTTAAATCTCTGATCTGGTGTTTGGGGTTTTTTTTATGATAGCGAATGTTTTTCTTGGCAGTTTGTTGATCAAATCCCAACTTTCAGACTTTTGGTCTGTTGCAGAAAGTCCCTTCATGTCTCCTGCTGTCTCCTGGGACAATTTACACTTCCTGTTTAAATGGTATTGTACCTTCACTCCAGATAAAATATAGGGTGGTGTGACATGCCTTTGCAGCCAAGGTGCAGAGCTGATGTCAAGGGTGCTCAGCCTTTTCCAAGGCTCATAGAGACATTTGAGAGCTGAAGGATCTGATGATCTCCTATTAGGCAATTGTACTCCTATCTGACCAAAAATCCAGGATGTCTGGTGGCAGGGCAGGACTTGAAGGTAGGCTTTGGATGTCTGACACAACACATGTGATCATGAGAAGAGGCAAAACCTCTTTGCATGTGAGGCCCTGAGCTAGATGGAGCATGGATAGCTGGAAAAGGTTTCAGCTTATTCCTTGGCCATGTCTGAGACCCTTGGGATAAAGCCAAGGGGGTAGGCTGTGCCTCAGTTTATGTTTGTTAATCAAATTATCATCTTCCCACCGCTGTGTTTCCAGCTACACAGTGGTGTTACTGTTGTCACCAGGCACAGAGTCTTCTCTTGTATGGGATTTTTCCTTCTTGCTCTCTGACTGTTCTGTGATACTTTATGGTCTGGCACAGCCAAAATCCATTATTTTAATAGGTATTGTTGACTGACTGCTTAGTGAATTTAGGTTTTACTGTGTAAAACCCACTGTTAGTTCTGGAGTTTGAGAGAGCCATGTACATGTGTACTAAGGAATTGCTTTCTTATAACAACTTGGAATCATGGATGATCCTATTTCAGGCTGAATTCTGTGAATTCTTAAGTCTCAAAAAATAATCCTTCAGAGATGCTACCTCTAAAAACATGCAGTAGTTTATATTGGGTGTTTACTCACAAGAGTATTTTTTTATTATTATTATTTTAAAAATATATGTTGAGCCCCAACAGGTTTGGGCCCCAACGTGCCCAGATAAAAGGCTTGGTTGTAATTTTCCTTGGTGAGGGAATAATGTTTTTGTTCAAATTGCACTCTGCTTCAAGCATGCTCAGGAGAGTTTGCTGAAGATCCTGCAGATTTGCTTTAATCATGCTGAGCTTTGGGAGCAAATGCACAGGAGAATATAGAGCAGAGGACTGGAAAATGACAAGCCCCTTGTCTGTGTGTTTTAAACACTGAGCTTTCATTGATCCTCTCCAGCTGACTGATGTGTATATCCAGTGAAGATGGAGGTCAGGGGATAATTGCTTCCTGGGAGTGGAAGTCTTTAAGCCTGTTTAGGACAGAGCAAGCATCAGAAAACACCAAATGATCAAATTAGCATAAAGAGGGAATGGTTTGAGTGCAAGGCTGAGCTTGTTTCCTTTCTTTGGCACAGACTCCCTCTGTGAGATTGAACAAATAATTTTGATATTTAAACACTTTCAAAACTTTGTCCCTGAGCCAATTCCCCATCCATAAAATATGGGGGCTATAGCATCAACTGTTTGGATTAGGGGAATAATATATGTGTTTAAATTGAAACACTCAGCAACACTGGAAAATAATTACACAGAAAGAGCAGTATTCCTCTGAAAATAATATATTGTGGCAACTGGTTGAACCCCCAGGACTGGAGTGTTTAAAACTAGACAGATAACATAGGAAACACAGCAAATTATCTCATTATGGTCTTTTCATACCTGAAGAGGGTCTGCAAGAAACCTGAGGAGGAACATGGACATGTAATGACAGGCCAAGGAGGAATGGCTTTAAACTGAAAAACAGTAGGTTTAGACTGGGTATTAGGTAAAAATTCTTGACTGTGAGGGTGGTGAGGCACTGGCACAGGTTGCCCAGAGTTGCTGTGGCTGCCCCATCTCTGGAAGTGTCCAAGGCCAGGTTGGACAAGGCTTGGAACAACCTGGTCTTGGTGAAGGTATCCCTTCCCAGGAGAGGGGACTTGGAACAAGATGGTCTTTAAGGTCCCTCCCAACCCAAACCAGTCTGAGATTCTCTGCCCTTAATGAACAGTGGAGAGGCATTGACTGGCCTTTCCATCTCTTAGCACTGCAATTAGGATGTTTCTGCTTGTAGACACAGAATGTTGCTGCTTGTAGACACAGTAACTTTTTCTTTTCATTAGCCCTGGCTTTTCTGGCCACACAAGAAACTGCTTGTGTGAAAATTCCAGCAGAAGGCGTCTCCACTGAGTACAAATAAGGATACTGTCAGCAGCACCAGCATGTGCCTTTTCACACTGTCCTGCTGGCTGCTCCTACCGACTGATGGATCTGCTCTGCCCATGAGAGCACACTCTGGCTTTGATTTTCCTTCACCCTTGTTTCTGCAGTGGGGGGAGACTGCCAGGCAGCAGAGGAGAAGTTTTGTTGTGAGATGGGTGCAATTAATTCATTACAAATAGGTAATGCAGCTCTTGGCTTGGGAACTGGTATAAATTATTGCTAACATGATGTTGATTCAGACAGATGAGCAGTGGGAGCTGGGATTGCTTTTAAAGCAGACACAGAGGGATTATGTAAAGACTTGAAAGCCTGTAATGGAAGAGGAATGAACCTGCTGATCCGAAAGAATTGCAGATTTATAACCTAGAACCAACTTCTGCAGGTACCTTCATGGAGTGTCACAGAGATGGTGACACTTTGTCTCCAGATCAAGTCCTGGCTGGCATGAAATCCATGTGGTGATGTTTGAGTTGAACGCCAGGGTGAGTGGCTGAGCAGGGCTTGCCATCTAAAAAGTTAGAGCTCTGCCTGTGCTTCTCAGATGCATAGCCCAAGTTGCTGTAGAATTTTATCATTTGGATAAATATCCACATTTCAATGCTGACTGCTCCCCCCTGAGACTGAAAGTCCCTAGAGGTCCCCAGAGCAACTCATCTCCTCTCTTGCAGATGATCCAAGCTCATTTCTCATGTGCATTTTTAAGTGCAGGGTTCCTGACTATGAGGTGTGTGAACACTTTTACTGAAGCTGTTTCTTCCCCTCTTGATCCATCACTCATTCTGCTGATTGAGTTGCTTTAACTTCTCTGCTCGATTGCCTGGAGCAGGACAAGTGCCAACCCTTCCCTGCCAGGATTTCTGTGCTTAATACTGAGATAAGACTAAAATCCTTGGTACTTCTTTTCTGGTGGTTTTAATAATAAATAACTTTCCTTGACACTTTGCTTCAACTCATGCCATGCTTTGTGTCAGATGCACTCCTCTCCGGAGAATTTAAGGAGGGCATTTCAAAGGAACCAGATGTTTAATCTTTCTTGTGGAGTTGGCTGCCACACAGGAGCTAACTGGAAATTGTGAGGTATTTTACACTTGAGAAATGCTTTCCATTTCACAGTCTTTCTAAATCAAAAGAAAGCTGTGTATCGGCTGAGCATCATATAAACTAGAAAAAGAGCAGACTTGCTGCGTGCCATCTCTCTGTGTACTCTTTACAAAGATGGGCCTTTCCTGGCAAAGTGTACTCAAGATGTTTATGGAGTCCACAGAGAAAAATGATCCCTTGAAGTGGAAAAGTCCAAGTTTGTGTGCTGTAGACATCCTGTGCTGCTCTAAGTTGCTTCCAGAGTTTTAAAGGGATCTAGCTGCTGATGTGAAGAAAAGCACCTCTTGGAATTTTTGAAAGTACCAAAGTGTGTGCCAGTCACAGGTGTTAAGCACGTGCCTGCTTTTGGGAATCTCACAGCCACCTCTGTTTTCTTTATCCTCACAGCCACCTCTGTTTTATGGCACCAAATGACTACCTGATAGTGTTCTTACTTCCTCAGCCACCCCAAAGAGGTAACAGCACACCCCTATCCATAAGGTGCTGTGACAATAATACTCTCTATCAATGCTTCTCCTTGAATACTTCTCTATCTCTACTCTTCCTTGGGATATTGTTGGCCAGTTGCTGACTGATTTAGCAATGGTCTGCTTTACCTGGCTCCTTCCCTGGTTCTGTTGGTAGCATTCAGGTGGTGGTGGCACAGATGCCAAGATGGAAAAGCCATATCTCAGTTCTCTGGGCGTCCTTAGGAACACCCAGAGATGATGGTGTTTATTTCCCCTGCTTCACTCAAATGTTTAAGTGTTGGGTAGTGTCACTTTTTCTATGAAAGATGCAGGTTCATCCAGCCTGTCTTGTGCCTTGGAGATGGTCATGAATGCTGAGAGGTAAAGGAGATATTTATGAAGAAGAGTAAGTCTGAAACATGAAAGCTTTTTTCTTCACTGGATGCCTATCAACAGGATACTGGGATGCAGTTTGGGTGAAAAGTTTATAAAGGAAAATGTCCTGTGTCTGTCAAATACTTACCAGGTTCTCAGTCTGAGATACAGCAATAGGACTCTTTATTTTTGGAGGGTGCTGAGCCCTATGTGCTCTGCGTCCTTTTGAGTGCCTCAAATTCAGCACCCAGAACTGCAGTTCTCTCTGGCTGTGGTTTGCAGGATAATCTCTGTTCTACCCACCCCCTCTCCAGACTTTCTGATATTTCCCTGGCACAGGTATCCCCCTCATTCCTGTCTGGTTCCTACCAGGGGATGTGTTTTTTTGCTGCCTTCCAACTGTTGCCAATTCAGAGCTCTATGCCAGCTCTTTGATATTCAGAAGCTGAGGGGTTTTCTGTCTGTTTCCTGACCTAGCATGACTCTTCTAATAATGCAAGACCTTCAGTGCTGATGTCCTGGCAGCCTAATACAGGAGGTCAGTCTGTAAATCTACTTACAATTTTCTTTGCCTCAGCAAAGACAGTAAGTCAAACATAATGTAAACAAAGTGGTTGGATCACTTCACCCACCAGTAATGTGGTGGGTGATGCAGGCGAATTTAATGGATGCGATTAAATCTCCTGTTCCAGTCTGGCAGCTGATTAGCTGCAGGGGGCAGGCAGGAATTTCCTTTCTGATCCAGAGCTGCCCTCTTTCCAAGTTCTCCTTCAAGCTTCTGCCAAGCATCTCAAAGTGCTTTGCATTTTTAATTGTGCTTCTTCACGCCCCTGTGAGGGTGGAGATGAGAGATAGCATGATCCCAAGTACAGCCCTGGGGAAACTGAGGCATTAGGAGGGGGAAACCTGCTTGAAATGAGAGAGGAAGGTGGTGTTAGACTTGGAGAAAGGGGACATGGGCATCCCAGAAATCTTCTCTTGAAGCTCATGTGGGTCTACTGAACTTGTGCCTAGTGCTCAACAGTCTATGTCTTAAGAACCCTGAAGTCTTAGTTGTCTGCTAGGCATTAATGTGTAGTAACTGACAGGAAAAATAAATCTTTCTCCTGTGGAAATTTTAATTTATTTTTGTCTTTCATCACTCAATTCCTCTACTTTCTGAAGAGAATGACCTGTATACATGTTGCAGACATCTCTTTATGAAAAATCTTTTCTTTAGGATTTTTCCTTCTGAGAAGCTGTGGCCTCAGAAACAGATGTAAACAATGGCTGCTGTGGAATGCAACAGGTCTGTCTGGATTGGCCCATCTTGGATGTTTATAATTAATGGCCAATCAAGGACCAAGCTATCTCAGACAAAGTCCGAGAGAGCTGCTTTTGTTATCATTTCTTTCTATTCTATTCTTAGCTTAGCTTAGCTTCTGAGGAAACCTTTCCTTCTTTTTCTTTTTAGTATAGTTGTAATATATATATATATCATAAAATAATAAATCCAGCCTTCTTAACATGGAGTCAACATTCTCGTCTTTTGCCTCAACCAAGAACCCTTGTGACCACTGTCACATATACATATTTCTTCTCTTTGTATGGAGAAGCACTTTGCTCTGAAATAGCCTGAGGTGTTGGCTGTGGCTGAGGAAGAGAACTAGTTCAGCTCCATAGATGACTCCATTCTTTGTCCCTACAAGGGAAATTAGTGAATTCACTGTGTGGATTCACCTTCAGTGGGTGTATAATGAGGTAGCTACACCACCTTTGATTTCTTTACCTGGTTGTACAGCTGAAGAGCTGGCCTTGTAAGGGGGAGAAAACACTCCTGTTATTAGGGCATGCTTTGGCCCAAAGAAGAGACCAGAGATGTCCAAAAAATCTGTCAAGTATCAACCATCATTCCACCTGCATGTTGCTCATGCTGTGTCTGACAAAACAGAGAGCAGTAGGGGTTAGCTGAGTCTTCATGTTCCTCGGGATGGTGGGAATGAAGAATGAGCCTTTCCCATCTTGCAGCCTACAACTCAATGGGAAACTGTATTTTGGATCTCACAGGGTGGGGAGTGTTTCTTACAGCAGGAACTTATTTTTTGTGGTGGATTATTTAAGCTTTATGATTTTACATGAACAGCATCCTCTAGAGTTTGGTTTTGTGAATCTGCAGTGGACAAAAACTTCTGATGTTCAGTCTTGAGCCAGCACCTTGATGGCTGAGAGTGGCAGGATTTCAGGCATAGCTATAGCTCCCATTGCTATAGGGCATCCTGTCCAGCCTGCTGTCATGGTAGGAGCAGAGAGCTCTCACTGAAGTGCTCTGAAGCCTAGAGCTGAGGCCAAAGCCTGGTTTACTAAACTCTGTTTCAGTTTCTGAGATGAGTGTTTAAATAGAACATCTGAATCTGATCCTTAGCCTAGTCTCAAGGCTTAATTGTAAATAAACAGTATCTTAATCACTTTATGGTTTCCAGCATTCTCTCATTGAATGTCTCTGTGCTGGCATTTGGAGAGAATTCATCATAGTGGAAAATGACTGTCTGTTTGGGCAGCACGTGGTATAATGAACTATCAGCTGAGCCCGTAGCATGATGTGACAATTCTCATTCTGACCAGCCGAAATAACTCTAACAATTATGCTCTTCTTGCTCCTCTCTTTCAGTTCCCAAGAAGCTTCTGCATGAAACTCAGGCAGGACCAACCAATCAACAAGTGCATCAGAAGCCACATTTCCCGCTGCAGCCAAGAGTGTTTGACCCCAATGTTATAGGGGACGGCGTGTTCCTTTCGGATGTCTCTCCTTCCAACATAGAGCCAGCTCTCCCAGGTAGCTGTGACCGTTGTGGTGTTGGCCCAAGCCTAAGGGTGTTGTGGTAACTGTTCCTTTCCATCTCCTCTTTTGTGGATTTCTGTATTGCTCCTATATCCCATGCACATCACAGTCAGAAAGGGCTGTGACAGCTTCAAGATGTGACCAGCAATGGACTAAAGGGAAACTGTGAAACTGCTCAAGGAATAGTTGGGATAGCAGTCATGGCCATGCCTGTCCAAACTCATCACAGAAATACTTTCCAGACCTGTCTAGTGGCAAAGGAAAAAAAAAAAAACAGGGCAGAGACAGTAGATCTGCCTCATGGGACAGAGAAGTTTTCAACTGAACTTTGAAATGCAATGCTATTTTCATAAAATGCAAAGTGGAAAGATATGAATGAAGTCAGATCTTAGCCATCTCTAGGGATAGGTGAGTAGGAGGAAGGGGTGGTGTATGAATAAAGGAAAATTGCAGGTGAGCACGTGTTGGATTCCTCTGTGGTTTTGTGTTGTTTCCCAATATGCAGGAGATGGTTTATGACACTACTGAAAATCCCAGTCTGTGCTCCCAGAGATTCAGCTTGAGGGTGGATATGGGCAGAGCTTCTCTCTGTCTACACTTCTGGCAAAGTTAATCCACAGCTTGGATAGTCAATTCACAAATAAACAAGAGCTGGCAATAACAGGTTTGTCAGTATGGAGG
>NW_005054306.1:1502652-1518367 GCF_000277835.1 Geospiza fortis
AGATTCTTTTAAGCAAGGAAAAATATCCTGAACTCATTTCCACTCATCTAAACATTTTAACTACTACGAATGACGCCTTTTGTTTAGTTTTCACATAGTTAATTCATTCACTTTCAAAATATGCACCACTTTTCAAACAAAGATGTCATTTTGAAATTAAAACCTAGAAGAATGTTTCAAAAATAACAAAATAATTGGAAATTTCTGTAATCTCCCTTCCTGTTTTATTTCTTTTGTTAAAACTATTTGCTAATGTCAGCCTGGTATCATGAATAACCTCTCCTGTGCTCATACTGTGGTGTTGGGCAAATTTACTGCTGGCTGAAAGAATTTTGTTCAGCTTTGGTGTAAACTCACAGAGAAACCATTCAAGTGACTGGCAACAGCTAAGAAAGCGTGGTGAGGAGAAAACCGGCAGTAGTGAGCTGATTAGGCATTGAAAAGTCTCCAAAGCCAGCAGGGAGGAAAGGGAATATCTTTTAGTATGATCCTTAAAGAAATGGCAGACCAGGGAACCCCATAGTGTAGTAACATATGGCCCTTGAGAAATTGTGTGTGTTTGTTTTTTCCTTCCTGCATAAGTCCAGTCATTTTCTGCCTTCTGTGTCTGTGCTTGTACAATCCTGCCAATGATAAAACCAGTTCTGTGGTTTTGTGGTGCTCTTTGCTGGAGTTTAGTGTATGCAGGCCCTATTAATTTTAAAACATGTTTGATTGCATCTGTTCATTTGACAAGTTAGAAGTGAAAAAAAAAAAAAGGGATTCTTCTTACACCTCACATCTCGAGAGGAGTTATCCCTTACTCTGCCTCCTGAAGACACTGTTGTGGCACATGGCTTACAAGGGCTACTCCACACCCAACAGAGGTGGTGTCCCTCTGACATAGGAAATATGTATGAGGTTATTTCCTGGTGGTGCCCTTCATTTTCCTCAATTATGTGAGCTAGTTAATATAATTAACTAGCTCAGAGCCAGACCTCAGTCAGAGACATCTCGGGCAGGATTCAATTACCCCCACACAAATGTGTCATTTGTGATCACCTGGGGTGTTCACCTGGCTTCTAGATGAATGGGAATTTTCCCTGCATCCCTTTTCATACCTGCTATCTCTGCATGGATGTCCTCCTGACCCTGGGGTGTCTTAGATGTTTGTGTATGAGCAAATACATTGAGCTTCAAGTGTCTGCTGTGGGGAGAGCTGAATGACTCTCTGCTATCCATCAGCTAATAGCAGGATTCTTTTGCCTTAGTTTAGATCCATGGTGCTACTTGAGATGCTCTGAAATATCCAAGTTTTAGGTTCAGTTTTTGGAAGTTAAATATTTACCATGCATCTCTGGATTTCCTTGGAACAGCAGTAGGGAAAAATTTGAACACTTGTACAGGCAGATTTACCAGACAGGGAGGATAAAGGAGATATTAGAGGGCATGTTAATGTGAATTTTAAAAAATTCTGAACCAAAAAATATTGTGAAATGTTGCTATTGATTTCCTGCCAAATGTGCCCTTGGACCTTCTGTGTCCATTTTGCACAAGGGGTCTGCAGTAACCTCTATTCTCCTAAAGCAAGAGGCTCTTGGGATATTTTACACTTTGGGATATGACACCCAAGCACTCATGTTTAAACATTTTGCTTGGAATCCAGTCATTAACACCATGGTAACCTTGAATATGTGGCTTTCCCAAGGCCATGCAGCTATTCAGTGGCAGAGGTACAGCTGTGCCCACATTCCTTGGGGCTGATCCCTCATAGTGACACCTGGACATCCATCCCCGCTGGTTCTCCTCCAGGCAGATTAGGAGTTGGCATCACTGCACACACATTCCTGCCCTCAGTCCCTCTCCATCCAGTATTACCTGTTCTCTTTGACACCCCTCACTTTCTGTTACTGCTTCCTTGGGCTGAGCTGCTTCCTGGCACCCGCAGCGGGAAGCTGAAGATGATGTCTTGTGCTGCTGGGTTTGCAGGGAAAGCAGATGGATCAGGCAGGCAAGGAACAGAGACCATCTCACGTCACCACTCCTGACAGAATGCCTTTGCTTGCATGGCACTGGTGGCATCATTGGAGATGGAGGTGGCAGTGTCTTGAGTTTAATACCTGCAGATAAGCAGAAGCCAGGTGCAAGTCTGTGATTTTACAGAGTGGTGCTTGCTTTTGCCCAGAACTAGACACCCAGAGAAGGGAGTCTGGAAATCTATAATAGCTACAGTTAAAAACTCACATGGATGATGGAGCTGGATCCTGTGCACTGACTTTTTCCTGTGTTGAAAACAATTACTGTTCTGTGAGTAGTGGGGGTGTCTGCCTGCAGATCAAGGTGTGGGGAGGCCTCAACAGTGAGCTGATAAGGTCTGAAAGGGTCTCTTTGAGCCTCCTGGAATGAGCTGCCTCCTTAACTCTAGTCCTCAACAAATAAAATCAAATCATTAACCCATGTTCAC
Organism: Geospiza fortis; assembly: GCF_000277835.1. Lineage (NCBI taxonomy): Eukaryota > Metazoa > Chordata > Aves > Passeriformes > Thraupidae > Geospiza > Geospiza fortis. The sequence continues at coordinate 1,505,096 of NW_005054306.1, forward strand.
TCACCTCTCCAGAGGGGAAATGGTGTCTGGGTGAAACACAATACGAGCAGGCTTCTGAAGGAAGTCATAAACTCAGGTCTGCCCTTCCCCACGAAGGCTGGGGAGAAAGCACGTCTGTTTGCCAGCTGTGGATGGATCACTACAGCACCACACCAGCAGAGGGTTGTGGGCTCTGCCTGTGTTTTCCAGTCCTCCTTACAAGCTTAGCTGGACCCATTGTTGATAAAGGCTCCTTTGATTTACATAAGAGAAAAGAAACCTGATTATATATTTGCTGTAGCATAGGTGGGTGTGTTTAAGTGGTGACATGAAAGAGCAGGAGATGGGGGAGAGATGATGATGATGCCTGGATGCAGATGGGGTGTGAGCTCAGCTGAAGCTGCTTGAGAAGGTTTCATTACCCCCCAAAAAGGGACAAATTTGGGTGGTTCCCTGTCAAGCAGCTCCAGATTTCTGAACACAGATGCTGACCTGGGGATAAGGCGAGGTAGGGCTGGGTCGCGTTCTACATTCCTCATTCCTCATTCCCTTTCTGTGTCAAAGCAGAGAAGAAGAAGGGGAGGTCAGCCGCTTTCTACCCCGTAGACAACACCCCCCTCCTGCTCCCTGTGGATGAGACAGAACCGCCGGGGCTCAGCAGTAGCAGCAGCAGCAGCATGGAGCCCGTGGGCGTCGGCACGGAGATGGCCCTGCTCAGCAACATCCTGGCAGCCTATGCCTTCATCACAGGTACTGTTTGTCTGGTGTCTCACACCTCCCTGGGCTCCTGAAAGCTTTTTGTAGACCCTCCTTTCACAGTTACCCAGCGCTAAATCTGCCTCTCTGAACTGTTTGTGTATTTCATTCTTCTCTCAGCGAATTCTCTCTTGAAAGGCCTGACTGGGGCAGCTCTAGCAGGCAGTGTATAACAGAGTTTATTGTGCACTGCTTTCCACTGGCTCTGCTCTCATCTGCAGTTAAACACAATGTAATCTTACAAGTGGTATTATTCCTAATGCTTCATTTTCCTGGAGATCAAAGCCTGGCTCATTAGAGAGGCAAGTTTGTTGTCCTGTAATTTGGAAAATAAGCAGCACTCAAATCTTTACACTGCTTAAGAGAATTTGGCTTATCTTCAGTAGAAGTGTGAAGATGAAGTAACTTGAGAGTCTACTTAATTGTATATTTAAATCTACTTTAGAGTAAGATTTCCTTGGATCACAGTTTATCTTTCACCCACGTGTATCTTTCAAGTAACAGGGGAGCAGTCTTCTAAAAAAAATTCACGTTAAAAGGTAAATGAAAAGTGACAGAACCAGGGGGAATGCCTTTAAACTGAAAGAGAGTGGGTTTAGATTAGATATTAGAAAGAAATTCTTTACTGTGAGGATGGTGAGACACTGGCAGAGGTGGCCCAGGGAGGTTGTGGCTGCCCCATTCCTGGAAGTGTTCAAAGCAATATTAACTAAAACTCCAGTATTTGTGAGCTACTTTTTCGTGTCTGCCAGCTATTTCAGTCTTGCTAATTCATTAAACAGTGTGCGTTCTTGCTGCCAATGCTCTTGCTCTTGCTGAGATGCCCCCATGCTGCTAATTCAAGTATTTGGATTTGAAGAAACTAACTTGGGCTTTTCACTTTGGAACCACTGAGTAGATTAGTGAGAGTGTTTCTGCATATTATTTAGTGAAGGATTCTTCTAAAAGCACCATGAAGGGTTGTACAAATTTCTGCCCTTCTACACATCTAGTGCTGTCATCAGGATGCATTTTTTCATGACAGCCCTCAGAGTCAGGCAGATTAAATGGGATTAGTAGTGTTCTTCACAGAAGATAGCTGTGTAGGATAGATTTGTTTTCTTGCATGAGTATTTCCAAGGAAAAGTTAAACAAACAAGCTTTAAAGGAGTCTTCTGTCTATACCACTTCTTCCCCCTTACCTACAGCTACCAGATTTAACATGAGAGTACCTACCTTCCCATCCCTACTATAAAACAAAATTCTGTTAATATTGTGTTCCCCATCTGAACAGTAATGAGCAGAGAAAGCTGTAGGATTAATGGTCCAGGATATTTGGGACTGTGATTCAGGGCTGCTGACAATGCTCCATGGACTTTGCTTCCACTGACCACAGCAGAGCTCTTTGACTCTATGTTGGTTTTGGGGCACAAAGTGTTGATTCATCCCTGTCACAAGGTGTCAGCCTTGGCAGGAGCCTCCACATTTTACTGCAGCACAAACAACTTTAACTGTCCTGTTGCTGTGGGATTTGTCTGTCCTGTCTTGTTGTGGTTTCCTTGTGTGGTGTTCACATCTACTGGATGTCAAATAGGTAAACTCAGACCTCAAAACTTTGGTTTCACATGCTGAGTTCAGGACTTATGTTTTCCAATGTATCATGGAACCATAGAATGTTTTAGGTTGGAAGAGCCCTTAAAGATCAGCTGGTTCCCACATTCCTCACCATGGCTGTTAGATGGGTTTCAGTCTCAGCGACATATATGTCCAGTTTGTTATTTATTACAAAAATACTTGATGACTGACCCGTGGATTGAAACAGCAGATGTCCTAAACCATCTTTATCTGCTGCATGTAATTTAGCCTCTGCTTTTAGTGGAAATGATGGATTTGTCGTGATTTATTTTGTTATATGTGAGTATGAGATGTTTTAGCTTATGACTTCTGTGTCACAGGGCACAAATATAATTTACATAAAACTAGAGCACTGCCAAGCCACCCCTCTTCATAGTGCATATTTTGAACAGCAGAGCAGTTGGATTTTTTTTTTGTGCCTGCCTGAGTTTGGGGCCCTGAAGGCAGCTCAAGCCACAGCTGATGTCCATAGAGGATCCATTATAGTGGCTCAGGAAAGTCAAGGTATTGAGCAGCCAGGGAGGGCTGGTTCTGGGTCACACATCTTCCCACTGCTCCTGACCACAGCTCTGGTGCCAAAGAGAAACAGCAGTGCAAGAGCTGCTCTGTTCCATGACACTGAAAACGTCCCTCAGGTGCTCTCTGCAGACTGAAAGTGCTGCATTCAGGGCTTCCCCATGCTGATGAGTTGTCTCAGAATAGGAGTTTGCAAAAGAAAACTGTAAATAGGCAGGGGCAGTATAAAAAAGTGGTTTTTCTCTTGGGGCAGAGGGTGGTGGATACTCGCAGGTCCACTATAGGGAAATGAAGCTGTGGGTTTTTGCTATTTCATGGGTAAAGTGCAGGTTTGAAGGGATGATCCTCTCTACTGCCTTTCCTCTCTCCTGGCAGTGGGGTGTTTTTTAGCCTGGGGAGAGCATCCACAAATAGTGGAATCCCTTCTGTGCTCAATGGTGTTCACATTTTGTGCACAAAATGGCAGTTTTGGGTGGGCAGCTGCAGGTGAAGAGTGTGCACACTCAGTCACTCACACATGCAGAGTCTTGCAGTGCACAGAGAAGTGCCAGTATTAGCAAAAGCCTCTGTGCTCATTTCCACCATCTTTTGGACTGATATTCCCACATAAGAGCTGGAAATCTTCCTATGGACACCTGAATAATAAAAATCAAAATAGTGAAAAGCAGGAAGCAAAAGAGTCCTGATTTGCAGCTATCATGGTTAAATATCGGAGCCAGTTAGGTGTCAATCTCATCCCAGATTCCAGAACCTATTTCTTCAGAAACAGGGAAAAAGTGTGAATAATGTCGATGAGAAATGAAATTAGTAGCTGATCCAACAGATAAATATTATTTAGAGTTCAGTCTTGCAAAAGACTCAGAGACACCCTTAATTTGAAAGCTGATTTTCTTTATAAAATTAGGTTTTTAATTAGAGGCTATCTCTGCCTACAAACCTCAGACCTGTAATTTATTGTGGACCTGTTCCTGAGTGTTTGGAAAGTCTTCAGCAGTCTCAGTGACAGCTGGAACTGTCCTTGCAGTCACAGACTATCAAGACCTGAAACATGCCTCAAGGTTACATAAATATTAAACATTCAAAATGTATCAGAGCTCTTCCAGTGCCTCCCTTCGGACAGGAGACTTATCCCAGTTTTGTCACTGCATTTAGGATGAAGTAGTTGGAGGGAAACCTCCACAAATTCCTGTTTTATTCTTCTTTCATAAGCAAAGCTTTGCTGCCAAGTTATTAACAAGGGGCTTCCAAAATACAGCCCAGGGGAGATCATTCCAAATTTTAGACTGCTTGGCCTGAGCCTTATTAATAAGGGGCTCCTGGAGAGCTTCCTCTGTTCTATCAGGGGATTTTAGCAGCCTGTGGGGCTGACTGCAAATTCCCTAGAAGATATTGCTCCTGCTGTTTGTCTGGCCATGCTTAATGCTGAACTTTTACTGGGGGCCATCTGAAATTTTCCTCCCCACTGAGGTTTTGGAATGCATGAAGCCATTACAGGAAGCCAGCAGCGTTAATGCCTAGATTGTTTTTTATTTATTGAAACAATTTATTATAATAGCAATAACAGCCTTGGCCTGGGGCATTTCCTGGGGAATTAATGGCAGTCTGGGCTGATGCTCCCAGCACATTGTTAGCCCTCAGGAAACAAGCTCCGTAATTGCTGCTGGTTTGGTTGGAAAAATAAAATAAATGTGTTTTTAATTTTTTTTTGTCTAGTTTGAGTGCCTAGAAAATGGTGGCTTTTGTGTAGAGGGTTAGGTAGAACATATATCTTTTGTCTGCATGGACTAATTTTAGGCTTGAATCACTGACATTTTTATCAATGCTTCCAATACAGGGAGAGAAATACAAAGAAGGAGCAAGGTAGCCCCAGCCAAAGAGATTGGCAGAAACTGGGTTCTGCTGGAAGCTGGGAGCTGTCATCTACAGCATTGGAAGAAAAAGCTTCGGTGGTCAAAATCTATGTTTTAATGAGTGTATACACCCATACACACACAAGAATGCATATCAAAATTGTGCTAACACCTGATACTCATGCCCATACACTTTTAAAGAACTTTTTTCCAAGTATAATGAGTGTTTTGAGGAGCTTCGCTGTTGGTGTGATGAATCTGGGCCATCTTCAAGCTTTTGGAAGGTGCTGAGCATCCATTTGCTGAACAAGGTGCCTGGTTTTGGTCTTTACAAGTAGAACATGCAGTGGGTTAGGCTCTCAAAATTACTAATCAGCCATCAAACCCCCAAATCTAGAATCTAGACTATCGCTGACTTGGCTACTTGAAGTGAGAAAAAGCAGAGCCTGTGGTTTTTAGCTTAAGTTGCTTTTTCTGCTGTGAAAAAAAAAAAAAAGAAGATGCTGTGGTGCAAGTGGATTTTATACACGATAAATGTCAAGACTGCAGCTGAACACAGGGTTACATCTCTGTGAGGAAGTCCAGACAATGTCTCAGATGTTGACAGAGTAGCTGTAGGAGCTCATAAATGCCACTGGAGCCCAAAAATTCAATTACAGCTCTTGCACTGCATGAAGGGCTGTACGGATGAGCACAGGCAGGGGAAGAAAAATAGTTGCTTAAGTAGCAATGGAGGTAAAATTGCTCATGTACTGGATACAGTAGCATGGAAAAAGGAATGTGGAGGAGAAAGGAAAGGCAAGACAAGGGCAAAATTTGGGGCAGAGGATCTACATGTGTCTGTGTCTCAGGCTCCAGTCTATGTTTTTTTAATGAGTTGCTCTAAAGGAGCAAGCAGTGGAACTAATGCAACAAAATCAAGCCCATGTGTGTGCAGGACTGATGCTCAGGGAAGTGCTCATGGCATCCTCTCAGCCAGGCAGAGCCAAGGCAGACTGCACTCAGTGCCTTCCAGTACAGACACCCCAGTTCTGCTCTTTTGCTCACACTCCCATGATCCAGGTGTCCCCAGAGCCCTTCTTAGGGCTACCTGCAAGAGGAGCTGGGTGATTACTGTCCTCAGTTAAATTGCACATGGAGGTAAAAGTGTTATCAGGTAGGGACTCTGCTTTTCCTGGTTTTTTTTTCTTTACTGTTTACATAGGACAGCAGCAGCCTTTGCTTTTTCCTCCTACTGCACAAAGGAGGCTGCAGTTTTGAGTCCTGACCCTTGCATTCAGAGAACCCATTGCCTCCAATGGAAGCAGAATTTCACTCAGCCAGGCTGCTGCAGGAGCCATTGGCACATTCTCCTTGCCTGCTCTGGTATCTTCTCTTTTACCTTTGGAATTTTGCTGTCTTGCTTTTGTCAAAATATCTTAGTTTAAAGCCTGTGGCTTTGGTCTTGACCTTGCAACTACTGCTGCATTTTGTAGAATGTTTGGTTAGAAGATACCTTACAGACCATCTAAAGACCTAAAGGCCATCAGTTCTAACCCCCTGTCATGGGCCCACTGGCACATTCAGTTCAGTGTCCTGCTTGTTCTTTGCATTACAGCCAAGTTTGCAGGAGGCTGGCCCACCTCTTTGTTTTTTTGGACTTATCCACTGCACTTTCCTCAGCTTTCTTTGTCCTATCTTCAACCTGATTTTCCCCCATGTCATCCATACCAACCACTCTTGGATCAGTTTAATGATTTATTAGCCAATTTTCAGACTATCTTGACATCTTCTTCTACCTTGGCTCATCAGTCACCTTTGAGAGTCATTTGGGAGAGAAGCGAAGAGCACAAAGGCATTTAATCTCTGTAACTGCTCCATGAGCACCTCCAGGCCCTGAACTACAGGCTGCTTAGAACAGCACAAGCCAGTGTTTGGGCTCTGACCATGGAGTCAAAGAACAATTTAGGTTGGAAGAGGCCTCTGCAGGTCACCAGGTCCAATCCCCTGGTCAGAGCACAGCTAACTTCTAATTTAGAGCCAGCTTTGAAATTAGAGCAGGGTCTTGCACTGTTGAGTTTTGAACATCTCCAAATAGTTTCCAGTTCACCTTTGACAAACTTTGCTTTAGGAGATTGGCTAGAAAGGGCACTTCTAAAAGTATAGTGCAGAGAAGAGAAGCCTTTTAGCTGCAGAGATCTTTTGGGGTCGAATGTCAGAGTCTCAGCTGGCAGAAGCTGTTATAGATCCATCTCTGGGTTCAAGGGAGTAAAACTCATCTGAGGAACTGACTCCATCCTTGAGCTCAAGACACTCAGCAGACGCTGCAGAGTAGAGCTAGCCTTGACATTTCTGCTCAGTTCACCTTTACCCATTTAGTGCACCAATAAACCAGGATGATTCAGCCCAGGGGAATGGCAGTAACAACATTTATCATAATTACACATCTAAGTAGTCCCATGAACCAAAAAAAAAGAGGAAAAAAAAAAGAAAGGAGGTGGTACATAAACAAGATGACCTAGTTTGAAAGGCATTGTGGATCCTTTGGAGTCTTGTTATATCACCTCAGAAATGTGGCTGTGCAGGACTCATCCTGTTGGTGCACTGACTCCAGTTCTGCCTGTGGAGCACAGGTAGATATTTTGGTGGTCTGGGCAGGGAGCCAGCACTCTTGCCTTAGATAAGCAAATGAAGTCTATGAATAAATAACGTGCATTTTTGCGATGCTGCCAAGCCTCCCATTTCAGCTGGGCCACAGCACAGGGCACATAAAGTTTTATAATCATCCTTATGCCTGGTGAGAAGGTAGAGGATGCAACAGCAAGATGCACTTACCTGCAGCTGCCTGTGCAGCCACCCCATGGGAATCAGATTTAATTCTGTGGGCTGCTCCCTTCCCTTCCAGACAACTCCAAAACACAACTGCAGCAAACCCACATTCTGCATGTGGGCAAATGCCTTGGCAGCAAATCCAGGGTTTAAATTCCTGATTGCCCTGGTGGGAGGAGACAGGAGGACATGGAAGTAAAACCAGCCAGTGGAAACTCGGCCCCTCCAGAAAGTGTTGTGGTGTGTGTGCGTAGGGGCTGCGTGTGTTCTGCTCTTTGAAGGGTTCTTTTCCTCCATCATTTCCTTTCTCCCTGCAGAAAACCCCGAGCGGGCTGCGCTGTATTTCGTGTCCGGAGTGTGCATTGGACTCGTGCTGACCCTGCTGGCCCTGGTGCTCCGGGTGTCCTGCCGGACGGACTGCAAGCGCTCCTCCTCCAAAAAACCTCCCCGGGAGCGGGAGAGCGACAGCGACAGCAGCGACAGTGACGACGACTCGGACACCACGTCGGACCTGTCTGCCCGCAGGCACCGCAGGTTCGAGAGGACTTTGAACATGAACGTGTTCACCTCGGCGGAGGAGCTGGAGCGGGCGCAGCGGCTGGAGGAGCGGGAGCGCATCATCCGCGAGATCTGGATGAACGGGCAGCCCGACATTCCCGGCACCAGGAGCCTCAACCGCTACTACTGAGCCATGGGGGCTCCGTGCTCCTGCCCTGCTCCCCGGGGCTGCCCCACGCCTCAGGGAGGAGAGGGAGGGAGCAATACAACACGGGCATCTCCCTTTTTCCCATCAGGTGTGCCACCTGGAGCGGCATGGATGGACAGCCATGATGATTCCCCATCTCTCTCCCTGACACCTTGGTATCACCCCTCTTCCCGGACGCTTTCTGGTTTCAAAGAAGTGATTGCCAACTTGCCAACTTCATTTCTGAGCAGCAGGCAGGGAGAAGACAATGGCAGCTCTCCCGTGTGGGATATGGCATTGGGCACATCCTGGTGTGAGTGCTCCTTTCTTGGCTGGACAGCGAGGCTCTCCAGGATCTGGTCTCCATTGAGGATTTTTTGGTTCCCCTTTCCCGAGGACTGTGGGAGAATTGTGAACAAAATGACAACTCTGGAAAGATGATTTGGGGGAGGTGCATCCTGGCCGATTGTCTTGTGACTTCAGAAGCCATGAGATTAACCTAATTACAACCCAACAGCAAATAGGACTTGTTAAGAACTGGGGGATGGGAGGGAGGGGGATTCTTCCATCGTGAAATCATCTCGGTGCTTGGATGTTTGCCATAGTGTGTTCAGTTATTTATGGCTGTCTTTTCATCTTCCTTTTCAATGGGAACATTTAGTTTTTTTACTGACACCTCAGGGATAAAATCCTATTTTTTTTTTTTTTGAGTCTGCTCTCCCTGCTGGCCCCTGTCAAACACAACCCAACCCATCTCCAACAGTGAAATTCTGGTAATATAAGAGATGTGTCAGTCACTAGTGAGAAGTTAACAACCTCAAAGAGGTTGAAAAAGGTTTTCTTTTTGTTTTAAATATATATATATATATATTTGAAGATGCTGCACAGGAATGTGCCTTATTCTTTTTTGTTGTTGTTGTTGTTGTTAAACTACAGTTTTCCTATGGATAGCAATGCACAATGTTTTATATATTTTATTAAAAAAAAATAAAATTCTGTGTTTACCAGAGGAAAACCAACACAGAAGAAGCCATGTCTGACAACAAAATGGGTAATAAATGCTAAATAAACTCTGGTTTGCTTCAATACAGTTGAATTTGCATCCTTACTTTTGGCATAGGTGTTGCTTGAGGGAGACCTTTGGAAGAGTAGCACACCTCTGCAAGCAATCAAGGCTGATGCTTTCTGCATGCAGGGAACTGGCAGCATCTTTTTTTTCAGATGCAGCCCATCTATCAACTTCTGTGGTGCACATGGACAGGAAAGCTGAGCAATGTGTTGGTTACTCAAGGGGTCGCCTCAACGTGATTTCATGATGCTTTGAGTCTGTCCCCACACTCACATCATGCCTGGGCCAGAAGCAAATGTTAAATGAACTGGGAAAAAAAAAAGTGTGGAAGAAAAGGTGCAATGTTTTAAATGTTTTAGTGCTTCTTCAGTCATACCCTGTAGTTTTCAATGGGATATCACCACCCTCTTCACTCCCCAAGCAGCAGGTCACATCAGCTGAAGAACTTGGTGTTTCTCACATCTGCACGGCACTACTGTAGCCTGCATGGCTTTGGGGTCTGCTCCTCTGTCATTTAGGCATGGAAATATTATTTCCAGAATCTTAGGAGTTTGCAAGGAAAATAAAGATCAAAAGCTCTGGCTACCCAGAGCTTTTGCCAAGCTTTAAGGAGAGATGGAAATGGGTGGACCTGCCCACAAGATGACTGAGGATGTTGTAAGGGATGGTGTGCTGTGCCAAACAGCTGCATGGTGGGACAGACCCCTGGCACTTGGGGCCTTCTTGGCACTCTTTGGGATCACTGGGGCTTTTCCCTTAATGAGGAAAGCTGGTTGGGAGTGCCCACAAATACTCCTCATGGCTCTTGCAGGGTGAGAGCTAAGCTGAGCACCTACAGCTGGTGGCACCGGCACTGTCTGAGGTCAGGCTGGCTGGTCAGAGGTGGCTTCACCTGGGAAGGCAATCTGAGCACTGTGGCGTGATTCTGGGTCTGGTCCTGTGAAGATTTGAATGGAAAGGCTCAGTGTTGGAATGGAATGTAATTTTTGCATCTAATATGTGGAAATAAAGCAGGAGGCAGGTCCCAAGCCAGGTGCTTTAGCTGGAATGTTGAACACACTCTGCTGAGGGTGTTGAGGAGCAAAGACAGGGTGAGGTCAGCGGGGTCAGTTCTGTTGGCCGTGTGTTTTCCCCTACAATGACACAGTCCCTCAATCCTGGTGATTCAAGGACAGCATGTTTTCAGATTTAGAATGCTCTGTCCTGGGACATAGCTTGCAAAACTGATTTTAAAAATGTTATAAATGAATGGATTTATGTGTATGATTTTCCCAAATGACTTTTTGTTTGACTGGAGGAAAGAACAACTGTGGTAAATCTAACTATACCTGATATGCAACTGTGGGATTAAAATATCTGCTTCAGATGTAAATCACAGCCAAACTCGAGTTGCAAATGGATGAACAATCCTCCCTTAGCATTGCTAGTGCTGCTGTAAATCTTCCAGATGAAGTTTGAAATAAAAAGGAGCAGGGTTGAGCAGACAAACCCATCACAACCTTGCCCTAGGTAAAAAAATGTAATACAAATAGTCTCGCTGTCTTCACTCCATGAGCAATACCTTCACGTACTTTCTAGCTCCTATTTTGTCTCAGGGACTTGCATTTCTAAGAAAACTTTGACTAAAGAAAAACTGCAATCCTTGGAGCTATGGAAAAGACTTTAAGTCATTGGGTAGCTATTTCTCAATTTGTCTCAGAAGTGCTCAATAATCTGTCTGAGGAACAAAACAGTCAAAATTCATGGGGCAAGAGTCTTTAGCTCCAGCAATGGAGCAAAATCAGTCTCCTGGAGTATGGAAGAGCTGGATTCACTGGGGGTGGGGTCAAATCTATATTTCTTACCCTGCAAAAGAATATCTTAAGCACACGGAGGTTTGGACTTGTCTGGTTTCCACCTTCTGTGTTGTGCTCAATGTGCCATGTGAATATTAAAACACTAATAGAGCCCAGGAACAGAGAAAAATTGCTTTTCCATAAGCCTACTGTGAATCCCTCTTGTAGGAGGTTATGCATAGCTCTGCTCTCTTACTTCCATCCTTAATTAATTTTTTACTTTAAAATGAAATATTATTTCCAGAATAACACTCTTCAAATTCACCAGGACAGATAAAGGAGTCGAAATCAATTTTTTCTGTTTTCTGAATGAAATTCTTAATTTACATTTTTAGATGCTGAATTCATTTTCCATGTGGATCTGGTTTTCATGCCTCAGTTTAACTTTAGAATTTTATAATGGGGATAACAGAGCAATCCTGGATTTGATCACAAGGGGAAGCACATGACATTATATTTAATGGAGCAGCATTGCAGCTGCCACATGTTGTCTGCTGGACAAAAGGCTTGGGACAAGTGAACCTTGAGCAGTGAGGTGGCTGTGCTGGACACTTTCACACCTCTTGCAACTGCAGAGTAACCACAGAGGTGTGCAGTTGTACCATGTTAGCTCAGTGAATGAGTGTGATGGGCTGGAAATCTGAGGGTTGCACTCCTGGGAGAAGATGAACACATGGAAGAGATGAGTCAGGTTTTCAGAGCCTTGACTGCGCGTTCATTGTCCTCCAGTCCTCCGTCCTGTCCTCCTGGGCAGACGGTTACAGAAGCCATGGCTGTGCATGGAGAGGTGGCAGAGTGAAGGTTGCTCCAGCCAGACCCCCACCCTGGTGTCCCACTCTCTTCCCATGCCCCCTGACTTCTCAGGGCTGTTTTCCCCTCCTGCCACCATCCGGACATTGGCACTGACCTCCTCTGAGGCCCTGTGTTCAATGCACCCTGAAAATCTCAGTAATATGGTGTTTGCTGCTTTTCCCATATCCACCCTGGTGTTCATATCCTCGATGAATTCCAGCTGGTTAATGAGGCATGCCTTTCCCCTCCAGAAACCATGGTGCCACTACTTAACCCCTTGCCTGCCATCCTTCCCAGCACCCCAGGGGCTACACAAATAAAATGAGCTCCCTGAGCCATGGTACTGCCAGGATGTACAGCATATGCCTGTGGTGCTGCAGGGAATCTGAATTTCCTTTTGTGCTGCATGGAGCATCTCAAGTTTCTGAAGGTGTCACATGCAATTAATCATCTAAGACTGGCCCAGAAATCCTTCTGCTCAGAATCATTGTGGAGGTTTTTTCACAGTGAAGTTTTAATAATCTGATCTGAATTTCTACTGTCCTTAGATACCCCAAAAAAATAATTCCCAGTGTTGCTTGCCTTTGCTTGTACACTCATTAGAAGTGGTGCAGCTTGCTCCTTCACACAATTTCCTCTATTTTTTGTGGTTGTCTCAAGGACTCTCAGTTAAACACAACCAATCAAAAAGGCAGAAATGGTTTTGGTTCCTCACAGGGCAGCTCACCATTGTTTGCTTTCCTACACTCCTGAGTTGAAGGTGCTCTCTTACTCTGAGTGATGTGGTGGTTTAGTAGTATTTAAACAAATATTTAGGCAAATCAGTTGCTTTGGGGGTTTTCAGTTGCTGGGCACTGAAAGGATCCATTCCAGTGACAGTGATGTAATGTCAACATTTGGATCCCTGTCACAGGGAGCTTGGGGCACGGAGGTGACATTACTGGGAAGGATGTGTGGGCTGAACCATGACCATGGAAGCTGCTTGGAGGATGTGTGCCATGGGTGCTCTAGGGGCACAGTTGCTCATATCATGAGAGCCAGCCAGTTCCCCAGGTGGATCTGTCCAGAAGGATGGATGGCTTTGTCCTCAAAACAAACTCAAGTGCAACTGGCCCATGATTTCCCTTGGGAGGTCTGTGTTTGCTGAGGGGAGGGATAAAATACATTCCTTGTTCAGGTTCCTGGAAACATGGACAGAACAACTCCAGGGTCAGGTTTAATGGATGCCAACACTGATTCTCTTTTCCCTCTGTCTGATCACTGGTGGGGAGCTCAGGAAGGTCCCCAGAAGGAGGGAGGTGCTGCACCAATGTGCTCCACACTGAACCTCTGATAGGACCCCTTGATGGTTGGGAGTGAGGGACAGGG
>NW_005054306.1:1518550-1535677 GCF_000277835.1 Geospiza fortis
TCCTGCTGCTGATTTACCACACCTGTAACCCCCAGACAAAGCTCTCTGGGGCTGAGGCTTCACCAGGAGCCAGGGGAAAGGGGCCACTCTTTGATGACCAAAGGCTGTTGACACAGTACTGGGCACTAAGGTCAGGACCATGAGCACAGCCAGGCAAACGTGACACCCACCACTTCTACTGCAACCTGCCAAAAATGGCAAGATTTCCTGGCCTGCTGCTCTGGAACCAGGTCCTGAGGGACAGGAGGGACAATTTGATTTTTTGGTGCTAAGAGAAGTGTCTGCTAGAGAAGACACTAATTTGGGGGGTAGGAGTAGACTAGTGTAAGTTGCCCACCTATGTGTATGTGTCAGCGATGGCTTCACACTGTGCACTTGAAAATATGTGGCTGCTTCCCAAACCACCCAGGACTATCAGAATCATCCAGAAAACATTTCAAAGTCATAGAATCGTAGAATATCTTGAGTTGCAAGGGACTCAAGGATTATCAAAGTCCCACTCCTGGCCCTGCACAGGACACCCCACAACTCACACCCTGTGCCTGACAGCATTGTCCAAACACTTGAGCTCTGTCAGGCTGGTGTTGTGCCACTGCCCTGGAGAGCTGCTCCAGTGCCCAAACGACCTCTGGGTGAAGAAACTTTTCCCAAAATCCACCCTAAACATCCCCTTCCACAACTTCAGGCCATTCCCTTGTGTCCTGTCACTGTCACCACAGAGAAGGGATCAGTGCCTGCCTCTCCTCTTCCCCTCACGAGGAAGTTGTAACTGCAGTGAAGTCTCCCCTCAGTCTTCTCCAGGCTGAACAGACCAGGTGACCTTTGCTGCTCCTCCTAGGCTTCACCAATATGGATGCATTTTTAATTCCAGAAATTCACCACCTGATTTTATGTTTCGTTACACCTGCTTTGTCTTTGCACCTTCCACCCTAATGAAGAAATGAATTGGTAAAACTAATGCCTCAGAATCCCTCCCAAGGTCTAAGCAAATGCAAGGTTGTTTTATTTTATTTCATTCTACAATAATAGAACCTGAAAAAAGTGCTTGGAAAAATATTCCTGTGGGGATTTTTGTTCTTTTTGATTTAAAGGCATTCAGTTTTAAAAGAGAGTTCTCCAAAGAGTATGTGACGTTTTCTTATCAACTGTACTACTAGAGGAAGTTCTAATCAGTGGAGAGGGGTATGCTACTGTTCTAGTGCCCAATCCACCATTCTTGGGAAGCATTTTTAATTTCACATGTCCTAGTCTCTCCTATGTTACTCCTTTGCTGGGCAACCTCTTAGAGTCCTCCTCCCATTTCACCCCTAGATTGCCCAGCTATGGCCAGGGCTGTAATTTGTGGCAGACCACGTTCCTGTGGCTGATTCTTCATCCTTTACTTTTCCTAGGTGGCTGGGATCCTGTGCTACCTGTTTTCTGCCAGCTGCTGAAGAAACATTGAGTTATGGCGCTGGGATGGACCCTGGCTTTCAGTAGTTCATCTGCCACTTTTCTGTTGAAAAACATGTGGATTGGGGGCAGGGGTGGTGGTGGAAGGAAAAAAATCAAAACCTGGATTTGGATAGCTTTTCTCTAATGAAGGACACTGTTCTGAGCAAAGCTGGGTGGCTGAGAAGGAGAGGAAATCCTCTGAGTTTGAACAGGGGAAATGCAATCTTGGGGGGAACCTGATTCTGCCAAGCTTTGTGTCCTTTGCCAAATGCAATCACTGCCCCTTTGCCACCCCCTGAGAGCTTCAATCATTTCTCCTGCATAATAAGTTTATGTTTCTGAAGCAAAAACTTTCTGAGGACAAAGAGTGACAGCAGATGGGGAAAAAAGTCAAGTTTCTTTCTTTGTGCTGTAAGAAAACACCTTTCCCTTTTCATTATGACTTCATGAAGAAATATAAGCTATAAAGATGTGATGGAAATTGGCATTTAAAAGCCCTGAAATGGGACATCTAAATATCTTTCTTTGCAGTTTCTGACAGAGCATTCACTTGGCTTGTTTATTTTCTGGTGGTGTTTGGAGTCTGATGTTACTCTGTATCATGAGTGAAACCAAACTCCCCCCGGCATTTTATGGGGATGCAGTGCCATGCTGGAAAAACATCCTTTGGCTTTTGAAAAGGCAGTAATTTGTACATTCCATTTCTTGTAAAAGTCTTTGAAATTCCCTTTTATGAGGAATCGTCCTCTCCTCATTTCTGGTGTTAGGGGACTTTTAAATGAATGGATTGTTTAGAAGGGACAGAAGTAGTTCTCTTTCCTCCTGCATTTTTGAAGCCTCTAGACCACCCAGGATCAGCAGAGTTGAGAGGCATCTGATGGTTTTCAATAATTGTTCTTTGTATTAATTTCTTTGCTGGTTGCTCTGAAGTAGCAGACCCAACTGGACCTCTGTGTGTTGCTGTTTCAGGCCACAGCTCTCCTGGGTGTTCAAGCTCCCAACGTGATTACAGCACCAGTAATGAATCTGTGCAGTCCTGGCATCTTTTAAAAGGACAATTTAAGAGAAAAAGTTAAAGAGAGATCAAGCAAACCAATGTGAGTCAGAACGGGTGACTTTGCATCCAAACCAACATAGGATTTTTCTCCTGGAACTGGAAGTGGTCTGGCAATGACAAGTTTTCTTCTGAGAACTAACTGAAAAAGCAGAAAAAGTAATTGCTACTGATAGTGCCTGGAAGACAACACATTTCCCCAAACAGCAGCTCCAGAGGATGCTTTTCCTGGGAAGGAAAGTTTAATGCTGTCTGATAAGACCCTGAAAGCTGCCGCTCACAATCTTGGAGCGCTTCTGGATACTCACCTCACCCTTCCTGTAGTAAATGAGCATCTCAGCAGGCTCTTGTGCCTGGATCTCTTGTCAGGCCTGCAGTCCCAGAGGTGCACCAGGGGAGGACAAACACCAGCAGCACAAGCTGGTGCAGGGATGAGGCTGGTGAGAAGGAGCCTCTCCCCAGATCTTGCTGAGGGCTGGGGGCCACCAGGGAATGGACTCTGGCTCACTGGTGAGTAGAGGAGATGAGGAGAGGAGAGGAGAGGAGAGGAGAGGAGAGGACAGGACAGGACAGGACAGGACAGGACAGGACAGGACAGGACAAGGACAGGGACAGGAGCAAGAGGTCTGATAAACAGAGAAATTGTTGAGTCTAAGCACCCTGCTTCCCAGGTCCCTCTCCCCAACATCCAGGCTTTCCAAAACCCCTCCCAGCTATAGCTCTCCTTCTGGAGGCTTCTTTGCCTGATGACATAGGCTATGGCACAGTCTCCACTAGGTTGCTCGTTCCTTTCGGATGAATGCTTAAGCCTCAAAAGTTGTATTTCCAGAACATAAGCCACTTTCAGCAATGAAAACTTTTTCTGGTGAGGAATAAGTCCTCTCTACCTACCACAAAAGAATAATCTCATTTCTTCTTGGTGTGGTGGAGCTGTATGGCCAACCAGTGGGATGTGATTTACCACAGGTTTATTTATACACTGGCAATGAAATATGCTCAGTTTTCCAGGATGGAAAAATGCCATTTGAATGTGAACTAATTATATTTACTTCCTTACTGTAAATTGCCATTGAAAAGCAAAAGCAGCAGTAAGAGCAGTCAGTGTTTATGTCTAATACACCCACACAGATCTCCTCCAGTGAAAGGATGAAGGAGTAAATAGTTTCTGAATGAGCCATTTTGATTTGAGCCATTTCTAGTTCATATCAAGCTATTATAGTGACAGAAAAAAACCCCATAGTTCTTGACTTGCAATCTGGAATATTTCAATTAAAAATTGCCTAACAGGGATGAAGGTATGAATTGAGAAACCTCATCAGAACTAACCCATTTCCACAAATCTGTCTTTCTGTTTGGGTTTTGTTGTTATTGTTGTTGTTGTTGCTTTTGGTTTTTTTTGGTTTGGTTTTTTTTTTGTTTGTTTGTTTTTTTTTGGTTTTTTTTTTTTTTTTTTAGGAAAACAAATATTTTTCTGAAAACTACTTAGCTAATCCCACACACTAGAGCTGAAACTAAAGTCAGGTCAGGCTGGACATAAAACTAGACTTTTTCAATAACAGTAAAAATTAGGGATTGGAAGAAATTAACATGTGATGGTTTCTATGTGAAATTTTTAATTAGTGTAGGGGATTTCTGAATTACATTCTTCCTTCTGGATCAGGTAGAAATTCAGAGAAGTTCTTGATGTAAGTGATATTAGAGGTGTATTAGCTCCTGCTAAATTTATAATGTGTGACACTGAGTGTCTTCCGTAGGCTAAATGCAGGGTGTGCTCTGGTGCACATGATGGTGATAGAGCAACCAAGAAACAGCATAGGGCTATCAGTACCCTGAGCTATCAATACCCTGAGCTATCAATGACCTGAGCTACCAATACCCTGAGCTATCAATGACCTGAGCTATCAATGACCTGAGCTATCAATACCCTGAGCTATCAATACCCTGAGCTATCAGTACCCTCTTCAAGTGATGGCCCTGCCCATGGGGTGAGACTTCTGTCCCTGAGCAGTAGCTGTCCCAATTAACTGAAACTGGCTTGTTATGAAAGTCGTCACAGGAGATTTTCCTTTTGTTTCAGAGTTGAGAAGCAGAAATCCTGAGTTCACTTCCCTTGCATCATGCTGACCAACTCACTGGAGGCCCTTGGTGGGACCAGGGTCCATCACTGCTGGCTGGAGTTTGTAGCCATCAGTCTCTGAGCTCAGAGAGGAAAAATGACATCTTGTGTCCAAAGAACGTTTTGGAGCTGTGAGAAACTGGCAGGATGGGGGAAGCTGCTGTGCATGGAGCACTCTGCCACCGCTCAGGGATGGAGCCTCTCCAGCCACTTCTCTCTCATGGAGACTGAGGGTGTGGCAGAGGAATATTGTTAGCGAGGAGCTGTCCTGTTCTGCCAAGCTCTGTGACAGCCCTCCTGGCTGTTTGGATCAGGCATTCAAAACAAAACCAGGATGAAGGTTGACAGCCACCTCTGAGTCCCCCAGGGAAGGATACCATGATAACAGGGTTACACGCTCTGGTGCCATGACTGTTGGGGTAACAAGGAGGCTTTTCTTTGCAGATACTGCTTCTTCAGGCTTCACTTTCTGGAGCTGAGTGCCAAAACCCTATCAAACCCTGTCATGGCTGCAATCACTCCTTCTTCCTCTTTGCAGGTCATGGTAGTGTTGGGGTGCTTTGCAAATGGAACATTTTCAATGTGCCTGAAAGGACAGCAGCGTGTTTTTTCTGCGCATTTCAGAGCTGAGGGGAGGAAAAGCAAGGAAAAACCCCATCTCTGCAGCTTTGTTTGGGCATGGCATCATGAAGTGGTATTTGTGTCTAGTGCCTGGCCACCAACCAGAAAGACTGACCATCAAGTTCAGCAGACAAGACAAAATATAAAGAACAGAGGAAGGGAATTCAGGTGTGCAGGGGGATAACAAACACCAGGCAATTTTAGTGCGTAGGTGGGAAAGGATCAGTGCATCTTAAATCTCCTATTTATGATTCTCAACCTTACTTCAGAGGTGCTTACATGTCTCTTGAGTGTATAGCAACGGCCTGTATTGGACATTAAAGATTCAACATTGAATAACTGAAGAAACTCTCCGCATCCAAATGCCCTGTGAGATCTGCTGTACTGAGTGTGTTGGCTGTGTAGGCATTGTGCTCATTCAAAATGACGCAGGAGTTGGGGCACTTGCCTGGGAGAAGGTGGCTCTGGGCTGCTGTAGGTCTGCTCTTAGTCTGGTCAACCACTGATGGAAACAAAGGCCCAGATTCAGATCTCCCTGGTTTCACAACTCTCCTTTAGATGTCCATGCTACAGGAAAGTCTGAACACCAGAGAGTAATGAGACATATAGATTGAAGTCTGTGGAGTGGAGCAACCATAAGGCTTAAGACGGGTCCTGTTTAGGTCATGGCAACATGACCTTAGTATGTTTCATCAAGCAGAGGTTTTTCCTAACTATGCTTGAGTGAAAAAGCACTATCTACTGCTCAAAGCTGAAGAAATCTCAAGATATTTCAGGAGGACTCTAACCAAATTCTCCCTGTGATGATTGTGAGATACTTCCTGAATGTATTGATGTTGTGGAAGAATGATATTTTTGATTTCTAAGCAAGGTTCTGAATTTATTGCTGAACCTATGGAAATAACAGAAACACAAGTGCATTCTTGTGTAAAATAAAACTACTTAGGGAAAACAGTTATAAAAGCTGGTAGAACTTCCATTTGAATGTATGAAATATTGATGGTCTGAAGGTCCAGGGAAGTGACTTGCACTGATTAGCTCAGTGCAGGACTCTGAATATTGCTTTAGAGCCATTTATCTCAAAACCAACTATCTCCTCTGAGAGAGGGACCTTTGCAACATGATTTATAATTGCAAACTTCTAAATACAAGATTGCCTTGGTTGTGAATTTTTTAATCTTTCAACCTTAATTCCATGTCATGTGGTTCTAGTGTCGTATTTTATCTTTGGTTTTATTCATAACATGGCCGTAATTTCCTTGCTGACCTTCTATCAGTGAATTCATTACATTTCAAAGGGCACATTGTCCTTCACTGCCTCGTAGCAGCAGAGGCAAAACTACTTAATGGTGGTATGTATTTAGAGCAGTCATTGGGCAAAGATATTTTATAAACATGACACAGTGAATGGTACAACAGCTCACTATGCCTTGAAAATAACGAGTGTCTCTGATTTTTCAGCCTACATATTATTTTGTAACTCATGTTAGAAAGATCTGAGAATTAGAAATGTTTTTGGTGTCTTTTATATCTAAAGTCCTCACCTTGATTGCTGCTATAGAAGTTACTCCTTCTGCCTTTGTGCATATGAATCTCTGCAGCACTGAAAGGCTCAGCACCCCAGACAGAGGCCAACCTTTGCTGTTGCTCTTCCTTTTTGGAGGGAGATGAGGTGATTTATTAATATTGAAGTTGTAGCAGTCTGAAGAGCACAACTCAGTTCTTGCTATAACTGTTTGTTCTCACATTTCACTCACAGAACTTAGAGATCATTTTTGAGATCACTCCTGGTTTCTGTTGCAGGGAGAACTCTTATCCCACACAGAAAGGAAAACTTCAGCTGCAGAACTGGAAGCACATTAAAATTCATGCACATGTACATCTATGTACAAAGAAATGCACAAAACTGAGTGATGCCTGATGGTCAGCCACTCCTCTAGAAAATGGGCACTGTTCAACCACAATAATAACAACACAATTTTACTTTGTGGGGGTTCACCTCAAAGGATTTGTAAGATTTTTTGCCTTTCTGCATAATTGTGCTTATGAATTTTGTATTCAGCAGTGTAAAACTGCAAAATTTAACAAGTTAAGAGTTTGTCACCAAAACTTAAGAGGAGCAGCTACTTTGGGATGGGGAGTTCTGGTGGAACAGGATCTCAGCTTCCCTTGGGGCAGCAGCAAACAACTCTCCTCTCAAAGACTGCTGAGGTTTGTAAGGAGCTATTTTTTGCCACATGAATCTGCAGCATTTGAGAATGTACTCCTGCATTTACCAAAAAAAAAAAAAAAAGACAAACATACATTCAAATCAGGGCTTCACTGCTGGTCTCTGGAAGCTGTTCCATAATGTTTAATATTGCAGTCTTGCCAATTATTCCTTTGTTATTTTTCATTCAATTGTCATTGTCATTTGCTCATGAATTTCTGACTTAACCCACTCAACATCCGAGTTGATTTATGCATTTCTTTATTCAGGTAAAGCAGATGAGTGTGCTGTAGATCTTTTTTTTTTTAATAAAGAACAATCAGGAGAACAGATGGCAAAGGAACATGAATTGCACTTCAAGTGGAACATGAATTCTACTTCATGCTGCTTTTTCCCATCACATTATTTTTAGTGATTGATGTTTCAGCTGTTTTGTGAATGTATACATAAGAGGTTAAGAAGGTCCTGTGCTATTAATTCATTAATTAAAAGCAAATGAACTACAGAGAAGCTTCTACACTGATCTGTTACAGGATGCAAGAGAATAATAAGATCATTAATATTGGAAAAGATTTCTAAGATCATTACCTCTGGCCATTA
Source organism: Geospiza fortis (assembly GCF_000277835.1). Classification (NCBI taxonomy): domain Eukaryota; kingdom Metazoa; phylum Chordata; class Aves; order Passeriformes; family Thraupidae; genus Geospiza; species Geospiza fortis. Next base: position 1,526,585 of record NW_005054306.1, read on the forward strand.
GCCTGACATTGTCAATTCCACCACTAAACCATGTCCATAAGTGCCACATCTCAGCACTGGCTTCAGTAGTGTTATGCTGATTTAGGTTGAACAAGAGAAAGTGGTCAATAAATGCGTCAATGAAATCAGCAAAACCTGCACTGCAATTACTGAATTCTCAGGAGTGAGAAGTACAATGTTCTGGTTTTGCTGAAAAGGAACCCACCTTCATGTCTGAATCAGACCTAGTTTTCTCATTTACCTCAGATACAGAATTATGTATAGACTGACCTGTGGCTTTGCAGATGGGGCAGGAGGCAGGGACACTTCCCTGTGGATGTGCATGGACTGGGGGACAGTGTCTCTGCTAAAGCAACCTTTCTCTAGCTGGGAAAAAATGTTGGACAGACAAGCACATCTTCCCATACCTTTTATCTGGGCTCTGTGCTATATTGAGATTGCTTCTTCTGTGCTGTCCTACAGATAAAAAGTCACATGGAGACAGCACCTTGATGCTTTTGTGCTGCAGTTCTGCACTGTGGGACAGAGATGGTTAATTCAGAGCCTGGGGTGAGAAAGTATGTGTCTGCCTGGAAAAGTCTTAGACCTGCTCTTCACCACCATTTGTTTTGATACCTCTGTCCTTCACTATCCCAATGATGAAAAGTTTGAACTTGACCAAGCTTCTCCTCAGTTGTCTGCAGGTTCTGGGACTCGATCCTCATTACAAGTTCTTACTGGTGTTAAGTGAGAATCAGCTAAACAGGAGCCTATTTAGTGGAATATTTCAGGGCTCGTATCCATTGCTCAATTAACATTTGTGCTGTGTATTGTCTTTTTGGGTGTCCCATTCAGGCTGCAAGACAAGGGCAGATAATTTCCAAGAACCAACAGCTGTGATTCTGGCACTGATTAGTTTGGGAAATGTTGCTTGGTTGTGGAAGTAAGTAAGCTCTGACTGAGATACATCCTTTGGATCTTACTCATGAGCAGCAAGCTGATCTCCAGATGTCCCCAAAAGGTTCCTGCAGCTTTGTGCCACATCTGGGCTCTGTCTGTCTGCCCACGACTGCTCTCAGCTCGGCACCACTGGCTTCTCACAATGAAGCCTGAAGCTGGGCAGGCTGCATTCAAGTAATGGGCTGCTGAAAAATTAATCCACTCTGACAAATTAACAAAAAGAAGCTTTGGACCCTTCTCAGATCTGTGCTGATTTGAGCTAAGCAGTGTCAGCTCTCTGGTGTTAATCATAAGCAGAAAAACATGGAATGGCCATCATTAAATAGGCTATTTTCCTGAGTTTTCTCTCTTCCAACTTTTCCAAAGGCAGAACCATGTACACAACTTAGGGGTATTTCCCTGTGTATAGGAAACAATTTATAATGCTCATCTTGAGCTTTAAAGGGGAAAACAAAAGTCTTTTAAAGACAGAAGTGTAAAAACAGAACTAAGAAGTTGTGGACACTACTCAAAGGGATCAGTGCTTTTGTTTAGGCTGAAAGAAGTTAAGTGCTCTGAATAATAACCTTGAAATTGAGCTGGTGCAGGAAAAATACTTTACCAGAGAGTTACTCTCAGTCTGTAACTGTTCAGTCAGTTTGAGCTTTGGCTTGTAGCAGTGTGTTGGAAAGTTTTTCATTGTTTTTACCACTCCTCTCTTGTGAAAGGTCTAGAAGATGTAGCCATAATGTGTTTTAGGCATTGCAATGCCCAGCTCCTAGAAAACACAAACCTAGGTGAATCCCAGCCCTGAGTAGGTGGCTTGGTCTCTAACAAAGTATCCATCTGCAGCATCATCTCCTCATCACTTACCTACTCCAGGACTCCATGTTCAAAAAATATGTATATACTCTGAGGGCTGTCTGACTTATGTCAGCTGCCAAAGGATGCTTGGCACCATCTTGCAAAGACTCAGGGTCAGCAGAAATTCATTGCTATGGCCCTTGTCCTGTGGCATCCTCTGATCTTGCATCATGGACTGAACATGGGTGGTAACATGTGCATATTTCGGAAGAACAAGAGGCACTGTGTGGTCCTTAGATATTTTGTCCAAGTGTAACAGAACATCTGAAAGGTGATTCAGCTCATTCTGAGGTGGGTATCCAGGGCAGAACAGATTAATTATTCCCTGAGGACTTTTCTGGGCACCACTAAGCCCTTGAGACTTCAATGTTTGGTTTGTTCCTGGTCCAAGAGGGCAATGCAATGTCTCAGCACTTTTGCTTAGGGTCAATGAGAGAAACCTGAGCCTCTGGAGAACTTTGGATGGATGTGGTTCAGAGAGAGCCCCAGGCATCCTGAGGATGAACAGAGTTAAATGTTCAGGGTAGGAACCTACTTCTCCCTGAAGCTCTTGCCCCCATTATCTCACATTTTGTAGTGTGTTACCCCAGGGAATACTGAATCCAATGCCTTTGGCAAATGTTGCATTTGCATTAATATTTTAGCAAATAAAAGAGAGAAAAACTTTGTAGATGTTGCACTGAATCACCAGGCTGGTATAGCAACATGGAGTTTCTACATAAGTGACATAATTAATTCTGACTAAATTAAGCTACATTTCTAATTAGATTTAAGTTTCCCCATATCTTGCATTGCCTGGGCTTTCGGAGCAAGACTTTGCCCTTTAGTGCTGAGGGGAGCTTAATCCTGCCAGAGAGGCTCAGGCTGTGTTTTCTTCACATCACTTTGTTTTAGTTCATCTTTTATGATTTCGCTTTAAAAAGAGGTTTGTTGTGGTTTTTTTTTTTTTTTTTGATTTTCTTTTTTTACATATTTAAAAACAAAGAATGAAAGCTGAAAAAAAACCAGTGTGGCAAAAAAAAAAAAAAATTAAGGCAAAACTGTCTTGATGAGAAAGCACAGCTTGCATGTCTGCTGAGAAGCAGTTTAAGGTTAGACATCTGTCTTGTAATAGGTTGCGTCTGGACACAAAATGCCAGTGTTCACCAGTAAGCCTCAAGAAATGCAAAGAGCCTAAGCATAAATTTTTTAAGGTCTTTTATAAATCATGCATTTTATTTCCAGGTGCTTTTAGTTCTCAAAACAGATCTTCCCCCTCCCTTGGGAAAGAAACTAAACAAGACAAAACAAAACCCTAGAACATTCCTGTGGAGATTAAAAAAAAGTCATAGTACTTTATTAAAAAAGAAAAAAAGGTTTGGGAAAAACTGATTATTTCTGATGAGCTCTGGCACTGGAATTTCATAGCTCATTTTATCTAATGGGCAGAAAATATTTCACCTTTGGAGGACTCCTCAGCTCTCAGTGTTAACTTTTCCTGAGGCACCTGTGAGAAAGTAGCCTTACTCCTCACCCCTGGACAACAGACATGGACTGCAACTGATGGAGCAAAAGGAATTTTACAGGCAGATCCTCTCAGGTGTGGGACAGGGAGGGGAATCTCCCTGCTGGAACTTCCCAAGCATACTCTGGTATCCTTAGTTGCCTTTAGCAGCTCCACCCACAGCAGAAAATAAAATGGGGGAGGAGCTGCTTTTGGCTGAGGCCAATTTGTGCCATTTAAGCTCGTATTAATCTTCCTAATCCTCAGTCCAGGATGGCTGCATCCAAATCACCCACTGGTCCCTGTTCTGTGCCTTGAGCCCTGAGAGTGGCCCAGGTCTGACCCGTGCCAGGGGGGATGCCAATAATCCAGGAGTGTGGATGGCTGAGTGGCACTTTTGAAGCCCATGTCCTCATTTCATGAAGTCCATTCAGACAGAGAATAAATTCTGACAGGTGCAGAGATGAGGAGAAGGCAGCAGGACTTCTCTGGATGCTCAGGTATAATTCAAGCAACAATTCCTATTGCTGTAATCTCTAAAGAGAGAGGTGGGCCCAGACCCTGTTCCCTTGGAGGGTTGAACATCAGCCTGAGGCAGCAGCTCTTGGGTGACTCTCCATGGCTGGGATTCTTCAGTGACCTGGCAAATCAAGTGGGACTCAGATCATCTCTTTTGCTTCCAGACAATGAGGGGAGGAAACCACAACCAGATGGGAAAGAATGGGGAGAAATTCCCATGTCTTGGTTTCTCCAGCCCCTTCAATGAAAACAAGGATAGAGGTGATACCATGAGGAGCTGCCTGCAGAATGAGCAGACGTGGAGGAGAAGGGTAGAACCACCAGATGAGGTTTAGCTTAATCCCCAAAGGGTAAAGCTCCAACTGCTTGGGGCATTGAGACCACATTTAGCTGTGAAAGTGTTTAAATGAGTTAATCGTGGCTAAGCTCCTTGTTGAGGATTCAAAATCTTTTCACTAAAAAGCAGATCATGTTAATCCAAATAAAGTTCTCAAATCCACTTTTATTCGGATTATCAAACTTTGGGGCACATTAACTGTTCTCTAACATGTATGTGCAGGCTACATGGCAGCTCTCCTCTTCTTAATCTTTTTAAAACATCTGGATTGAGGGACAAAGCAGTGTTTGGATTAACTCTCTCCTTTCATGCTCTCTCTTTTTTGGGGTTGATTTTGTATTCAGTTATGAGGATGGCCTGGCACCTGATCTTTGGGGGATGAATCACCCCAAGTTAAAGGAGTTGTGAATAATGGGAATTCATAACTTGCATCAGGCTTTCTTTTTACAATCAGGACAAATCCTGGAAGCCACATAATCCTGTTGATCTGTGAATGAGCACTCAAACCCAGGCTGTTTGAGATCTGGTTCTGGATGGTCATCTTCTGGAACAGACATCATTTGCAAAAGCTTAACATCATGACCAAATATCTTTCATAGCTGGAGAGGCTATTAGATTTATAGTTTTTTGAGGCAAATATCATATTGGTTGGAAGTACTGACCTGCCTTCTTTTGACACTCCAGTCCTTTAGACTAGGGGAGAAGGACTAAACATTTCCTCACTACCTAATGTGCTGTAAACAATTTATTTAAAAGCAAACGTCCAGATCTGCTAAATAATGCAGTGGGCTTGTCCAAAACTCCCATTTCTGAGGCATGAATTATGCATACTAAAATAAAATGGACAAGAATTTCTAAGTTTGTTTAGAACAGAATTAAGTGCTGATGAATTAACAAACATGGTTGTCAGTGCTGGTTTAGGAGCTGAAATATTCTGGGACACCAAAAAAAATGAATCATAAACATTCCATGTCCCGAAATAAGCATCTGCAAAATGTCTGCATTAGCATTACTATTATGAATTTAGTCTGAAGAGACTTTTAAGCCAGAAGGGGCCACTGGATCCACTTGACTATCTCCATAACACAGGGTGTAGAGTTTCACTGAATGACTCCTGTCTTGAGTCTTCAGGCTCTGACTGAGCCAAAGCAAAGGAAGATAAAAAAGAAAAGATGAATATTTCCAATGGCTTGGATGAGAATTGAGAGAGGAAAACTTGAGAAGTGGAGGGAGATGAAAGGTGAAGCTCCAGATCAGTATCTGAAGGTCACTCACCATATGTTGGTTTAAGGTCTAAGGTGCAGCAATTGACCTGCAAAGCAGGGAAAAAAGTATTTCTGTCTCTGGCCATCAGTCACTCTGCTCAGGCTATCAGTCTCTTCCCATCTTTGACTTACTGCTGGGGAGCCAATTCCTTTCCCATGAACCATCACATTGAAGCAATAAATCTGAATTGTTTCTGGGATCAATTGACATCAACTGTATGCCGGGAGAAGGAAATCCTCTTAATTTCCCTTTCACTGGAGTCACATAGTCCAGATAACTGGAAGCTGAAATTAAGCATGGGACTACACCAGAGACTTCAGAGCAGGATGTGAGTTTCTCCAAAACATGGGAGTGTTTGGAGCCAGGCTGAGCCAGAGATGAGCATATCAGGAGATATATTCTGAACATATCAGGAAATATATTCTGGAAATGAACATATCAGGAAATATATTCTGGATATCTATTTGGGAAAAATGTTCATTGTCACTGCACATTGCCAGACTGACAAATCCTGCTTGTTCCACTGGATGTCCCTGCAGACATAGCTCAGAAATGCCCCATTAGCTTTTTCTTCTACTTCAGAGTCCCCCTTCTACTCTGTTCCTCTGTGTAAGGTCTCACAGACAGCTGAGAATTAATGGGAACTTTTGTGTTGCAGATACCAGGCTGAGACTCCATGGTCAAACCATTAGACTAAATCATCAAACACCAAACTTCTTCATCACTCATCTTGCTTCATTAGGCTTGCAGTTTAGTTGAAAATCACAAATGGGAAATGGAGATAAACCAAAAAAAGGAAAAAAAAGGAAGAAAATGGACATTTTTGCAGAGGCAGAAATTAGGGAAATCTGTTGAGAGGTTTCTTCTGACTCTTTTTCAGAATATAATTGGAGACAGTTGCCTTATCCTCACAATGCATAAGTGGTCCAAATGAGATTCAACTGCTCCTGATGCTAGATTGGTATCCTGATGAACTTTTTCCCTGCCTGGGCAAAGGGAGGGTCTGGCAGCTGTGAGGGTGTCTGCCACAACTTCTGGGCTCTCAGTTTATCCTACTACTTAATAGGACCCTGTAGTGGGGGACAATCTCAACCCAGCTGCAGCAGCAACCTAAATACCCAAGGCAGGCAGGAGAACCAGGACTTTTATTCCTACCCTATAGAAAGGAAGACCCACAAGGTGACAGCCAGCTGTGTCCAGGCTGCATCCAAAGCAGGTGGGCTGCAGGCAGGGGGAGAAATCTGTCCCTCTGCTCTGCTGAGACCCCACCTGCAGTGCTGCATCAGCTCTGGAGTCCCCAGCACAATGGACCTATTGGAGAGAGTCCAAAGGTACGACAGCTCTGTGAGGGAAAGTGGTTGGATGGGTGAAACACCTCTGCTGTGAGAAAGGCTCAAAGAATTGGGATTGTTCAGTCTGGAAAAGAAAAAGCTTCAGGTGACCTAATTGTGGCCTTCCAGTACCTGAAGGAAGCTGACAAGAAAGAAGGAGACAGACTATTTACAAGGGCCTGGAGTGGTAGAACAAGGGGAAATGGCTTCAAACTGACAGAGATCAGGTTTAGATTGGATATTAGGAAAAAATTCTTCCCTGTGAGGGTGGTGAGGCACTGGAATAAGTTGCCCAGAGAAGTTGTGGATGCCCCAGAGATGTTCAAGGCTGGGTTGGAAGGGGCTCTGAGTAACCTGAGAGGTTGGAATTAGATGATCTTTGGTATCTTCCAACCCAAACCATGCTGTGATTCTATGAGTACATTGGATCCAAACAACTGGGAGGACTCAGCAAACCAGAGACCCATGTTCCTGCTGGCAAACCAGCACCAGATTGCCACTGGTATGTGTGGAAGTTCAGTGCCTGCGTGTTATTGAAAGCAACAAGCTGAAATACTCCCTGACCTGAGCTAACCTGCAGAGCCCTGGCCCAATGCCCAGTGCAGGGTCACCCTCTGCTGTTTGGTTAAGCCCCAGTTTCTGTGTACACAGACCCAATGGCACTCAGATATGGCCATGCTGACATGCAGGAGCAGATCAGCCTGAACCTTTCACCCAGCTTGGCTTCAGCCTCTGGTAGCAGTAAGCCATCTCATGGCCCCTGCTTACAAACGGGTCCTTTTTTTCCCCCGTGCAAGAAACTCCTGTTCAATGTTTGGTCCTCTGGAGCTGCTATTCTGCAGTGCTGGTTCTCTTTCACTTCAAAAGCCAGCAAGAAATATTTCCCTAGTGTCCTCTCTATGCCTACTGCAATTTATTAAGTTATGCTTGAAACATTTTGGATCACAGTTGGGCTGCAAGGCATTACACAAAATAGGAGCATTTTGCTTGCAGAGTGCACAAGATGTTTCTTTGCTCATGGGATTCTTTGTGATGTTTGGCGTGTCTCTCGTTCAGTTTATATTGATGGGCAAATATCCTGGTTCTTTTATTTTGATGTAGATTGTTTCCTGGACCAATCCCATATTTTTGCTCCATAATAGGAGAGTGGGTGGAAGCAAAGAAAGTGATAAAATCTCCCCTTGCTGCTAGTGAATTTCTGAGATGTTTTCTTCAGCTAAGTTTTGGGAGTTTTTTATATTGTGGTTAGGAGTCCCCATTTAGTGCCACACTGTTTGATACTGAAGAACACCTGACCAGGTTTTGCTTTGGTTAGGAACAGGAGGATGCCTGGAAGGCAAAGAGGTTTCACTGAAGTTCATGGGTATGTCCAGTGTGCAGGGAGCATGTGTTCACACGGACACACTGGAATTGCAGGGAACAGACTTTTACTATGTGTAAAAATTATCTGTCTTCTGGTTTGGGTTGAATTTGGAGAACCTTTTTCTCAGAGCTGGGCAGCTTGCAATGGGATGGCTGCAGAGGATAGGATTCCTTGGCTATTAGGAAAAATTTCTTCCCTGTGAGGGTGGTGAGACCCTGGCACAGGTTGGCCAGAGAAGCTGTGGCTGCCCCATCCCTGGAATTGTCCAAGGCCAGGTTGGATGGGGCTTGGAGCAACCTGGTCTAGGGCAAGGTGTCCCTGCCCCTGGCAGGGAGTTGGAACGAGGTGATTTTTCATGTCCCTTCCAACCCAAACCTTTCTATGGTTCTGTGATTTGCCCCTCTCTGTGTTGAATCCCCTTTGCACAGACACCTTGGCCACTCATCTGGCAGTGCCTGAACATTCCTGGCATCACAAAATCCTGGCTTATAGGGTAAAACAGCAGCAAATTCAGCTTGCTTTGAACACCAGGCTGTGATGACACAGAGGCAGCTTGGCTGTGCAGGACAGGGCAAAGAGCACAGGGTTTTTCAGGTGGGCTCATTGTCTGACCTTGACCTTGATCAACAAGGTTTTGGCACAGATTGCTCCTGCACACTGCAGGGTGGAAGCCAAAATAGAGTTTTTTGAGGCTACCCTCAGGTGTAAATGCACCCCATGGTTGCAAACATCACTCTTGGATGAGGAAACATGCATCCCCCAAAACTTGCTTTGCCTACCCAAGCTCAGAGGGTCATATGCAAACATCCTTGCTATGTGGAAGAAGGGACAAAAGGAGGACAGTGGCTGAAAGCTGTGCACGGTGGCCTTTCCACGGGCTGCTCTTTTGGAGCTGCTCAAGTTCACAGAGCTTGGCTGGGGGGAAGAGGAGTGAGGGGGATGCGAGTGAGGCTGCCATGTGGGGATGTGTCTAATGCTAAACACGTGCACAGATCTTTCCAGTGATTCACTG
>NW_005054306.1:1536726-1568886 GCF_000277835.1 Geospiza fortis
GGAGGGGCCTCACGTGTGAGCTGAAGCAGAGCCAGGCCCATGATGGAGCCCAGCAGAGGAACTTCCGCGAATCAAAGGCGCGCGTGTTTATTTACAGAGCTGCCAGCAGCAGGGGAGCCGCCCCAGCAAGCTCATAAACATATTTACAGGGCTTTCACAGCAAGGTTTGTAAGGAACAATAAAGCAATCACTCAGCACCTCTGCTTAGGAGCTCTTTATGGTGAGGAGTCCTACCCGGAGCTGTGAGGCACTGGCTGAGGCCTCGGGCCCGGCCTGCTGCACTGAGCTTTATTGCTTTTCTCTCCCGGAAGCTTTCCCAATTCCCTCTGTTCCTGTAAGGAGCTGATCTGTTCTTTAGCTCAGCTGGGATGGGGATAACTCAGCTGCCCTTCCTTCTCCAAGGAGTGGAAAAGCATCTACATTCTACATGTATTGTCTTTGAGTTTCCACATTTTTGCAGATGTGTGAGCACCATGTCCAGTCTCCTGTAACCATCTGCTCTCCAAACACCAGCACTCATCAAGGAAGCCCCCAGGTGCTCTCCCAAAGACTGTAAATCCATGGCCCTTGGTGCTTGCATTGGTACTTTACCAAACATCTTATACCCATAGCACTTTACTTCACCTCTGGGCTCACAAAAGGAACCAGATTAGACTGTTCTAGTCAAGTTTTCAAGTCCACAGGATTCTTTCTGCATTGTTTTCCTTGAGGGGGATGTGATGCCAGAGGTAGAAAATGCCCCAGGACTTGGCACCATGGTTACAAACAGGGCCAGGAGGAGTGGATTGAACAATGCAGGAGCACAAAGGAAGGAGAGCAGAAGAACCAAGGGGCAGGACTTCTTTCCTCCTTCATCCATCTCTGTGCTGCAGGCCATCAAAGCACACACTATGCTGCAACCTCAGCTTGGCCAGTAGCCTCAGCTGCAGCCTGGAGCCTCTGGAGCTCTGGAGCCTGGGGAGGGCTCCTCCCTCTGTAGGGCACAAGGGTTGAAAGGGATTGTGGTGGTATTTTTAGCAAAGAGCACAAAAGTATGTGGGAAGGGTCATAAGTTGTCCTGTGGAACAGCAGATGTTTCTCAAGACATCACGTAGGAGGACTGATGGTCTGGAGGAGGAATGCTGCCAGGCTTGGGTATGGGTGGAACCCCTGGGAAAGGGCTGGTCTCTCACTGCCTTTGAGGGCAAGTGCTTGGAATGAAAACAAACTGAAGGGTTTTAGTGGTCCCAAAAAAGAGGCAAGCTGGGTCCATTGCAATTTGGATATTCTCCATTACTGACACAATTCAGTGCCCCATTTTATTTTATTTTGTTTCTACAGCATCCAGCTAGTAGCAGGACCTTCTTAGACCTTTAAAAATGGCCTCTGTGTGAATAGGAAGAAGGGATTTTGGCCAAGATTTTTAGACTGCAAGCTGAGGAATCATTTGGGTTATTGGGCTAGTGCTTGGTTTCCTGAACTGGTTGTTGCTGCTCTTCTCTTTTTGGAGAAGAATGGGGTGGTGGCAATTCTTGGACCTAAGGCTGGAATCAGAGCTGGGAATGAGAGGTTAAGGGCAGTGCAGAGGCTCCAGACTTGGACAAGTCTAGTCCTGGCTTTGTGAGTCATGGTCCTGCTGGGAATTTGGGTTCAAGCTCTGGGTAGTCTCCTCTAGCAGCCATGGTTCTGTGCAGAGTCAGCTTATGGCATACTTGAGCAGAGAATCGTATAATCATTAAAGCTGGAAAAGGCCTCCAAGGTCATCTGGTCCAATAATTAACTCCGCACTTCCAAGTCCACCACTAAACCACGTCCCTCAGTGCCTCATCCACATCTATTAAATACCTCTGGGATGGTGACTCAGCCTGTTCCCTGGGAAGCCTGTTCTAATGCCTGTCAACCCTTTCAGTGAAGAAATTTTTCCTAATATCTAATCTAAACCTGGTGCAACTTGAGGCCGTTCCCTGTTGTCCTGTCCCTTGTTACCTGGGAGAGGAGACTGACCCCCACCTGGCTCTTGTGCTTCATCTGTTTTAGTCATGTGCAAAACCCTTGGGGGCTTTTTCATTCTGCATTTTGGGACTGTTACTGCCATTTCCAGCTAATAGTTCTTAGCTGACAACTAATGTCCATGGAGTCACATATGGGAGTTTGGGAAATGCCAAAAAATTGCACTATTTTGAAGGTCCCTTTCTAACTTGGCTTCAGGGTTTCAGGACATCTGTAGGTGTCTGCGATTTCCAGTTTCTAAGTATCTAAGCAACCTGAGCAAACTCACAGTAAATCACCAGTAAAGCACTATCAGAGACACATCTCTTGTCCCTGATCTTTGCAGGATCAAATGACCTTTCAAGGTCCCTTCCAACCCAAAGTATTCTATTGTTTAATGAATTTGGATGCCCTTAAAGAAGATAAATGTGCCAGGAGTTTTAAGATGGGTATTGATTACAAGCAAGGGTCATATACACCATGTGGATGCATGCTCTTTGGGAAGACAATTTTCCATTAAATTCTCCCGAAAATATTGAAAGTATTACCAGTGTTAAGAAATGGTAAAGTCATGTTTGGAAAAATATCCTGAACTCCTGGTGGGGTTTTTTTCTCCTTCTTTTTGTTTTGTTTTGGTTTGTTTTTTTTTTTCTTTTTTTTAATGTTGCCTTTATTTTGAATTATTACTGATATGTTTGATGATTTGGGGGTTTTGCTTTCATTGCTCTGCTGGGGTTTCCCTTGTTTTCCTGCATTTTTCATTGATTGGCTGCCAGGGAAGTGAGGAGTGGGTTATTGATGTGAAGAGTATCAGAGAATATTAGATTAGAGCTGTTCAATGGGAAACAATTTGGGCAATTTCTATTCCATTATGAAATTTAGAGCATTGTATTTTCATCCCAGAGGGGACTGGAAAGAAAAAAAGAGGAAATTGTGAGAAATTTTTGCTAGAGAAAATTGTCTTGTCAGCTGCTTCACCCTCTACTGAGGATTCAGTTCTGAAGGAGCAAACGTCTTCTATTGAATGTCACCAGTCAAGGATTTCCTTGGAGGCTGCAAATGCCTCCTTAAGAGCTTGAGATCTGCTAAGACAGGTCTGCAAGTGTTGTTGAAATGGAGGTTCACATTTTACAACCACTTTTTAGAAGTCCCTATTCTCACTCTGAGAACCCTTGCAAATGTTTTAGGAGCAAGAAGATATTTGCATGGAGGCGGTGACCCCTCAGGTAGCAGCTTGCTCACTCCAGCGTTGTCATTGATACATCCTTTCTCCTCCTTGGAATGAGAGCACAAGCCAAACAAAGGTGAGAAAATACAGTCCCCCTGTGCATCTCTTCTGCAGAGGAGAAGAATAATTGTTGCCTAAATTCAGTTTAATCAGCACTCTGTCCCTTGTTCCCAGGCTTTGCTCTATATCAGCCAACCATAAAGCCCTAAAGAACGGGGAAAAAAGTTATTTTTGGCTTTAGAATTGCATAATCCTTCAGGTGAGGTGTTCAGCAGATGACAGAGGAGAGGGGGAAGCAGTGGAACTGGCTGTGCAGCTCATCCCACCGCAGAGCTGAGCCCCAAGAGCCCTGGTGTTAATGGGCTGTAGCACATAGGAAGTGAGCAGGGTGAGTGATAAGGTCTGGATCTGGGCTCTGACAATTCCCCCAGGTGCCTGAAAGATCCAGTGTTTCTGCCTGAGCTGTTAAAGGGTCTGCTGCAGAAGACAGACTGCATGATGATTAGAACCATCTGTTCTTCACTCTTGCCACAGCAAATTCAATATTAAGGGCTCACAGGCCTTCTAATGGGGTCCAACCCCCCCTATTTGCTGATATATACCACATGTAGCACATCCATCTCTGACCAGCTTCCTCTGGCCTCTTGGTGGCCTGGGGCACATACCAGGCAAGAAAGACTGTAGAGTGCTCTGCCACTGTGTGACAGGCCACCAAACAGGATCAGCAAACTCTGCAAGCCCTGGAGAAGTGATGTCCTGTGTGACCCTGCCCAAATTCACTGAATCCTTTGAACAATGTCATTCATGGCTGGAGCTCCTCTTGCTTATTCCTGTCACAAGAGGGAACCCATGGTACATGGCTTGCTCATGGCCAAGGTAACCACCTGGGAATGTGGTTTCCACCTGGAATACATTTCCACATTTGACTATTAGAGCTAGGATCTGATAGGAAAGGGCCATATCTCTGTCTCCAAGTCTGCAATGTCAGGCTAGTCATAGAATCATGGAATAGTTTGGGTTGGAAGGGACCTTTAAAGAACACCTAGTCCAATCCCCCTGCAATGACCAGGGACATCTTCAGCTAGATCATGTTGCTGAAAGCCCCATCCAAACTGGCCTTGAATATTTCCAGGGGTGGGGGGATTTCTACAATGTCTCTGGGCAATCTGGGCCAGTGTTTTGCCATCCTCAATGCAAAAAACTTCTTCTTTATATCTAATCTAAATTGCCCCTCTTTCAGTTTAAAACCATTACCACTTGTCCTAGTACAACAGGCCCTGGTAATAATTGTCAACACCTTTCTTATAGACCCTCTTGAGGTACAGGAAAGTTGCTATGAGGTGTCCCCAGACTCTTCTCCAGGCTGAACAATTCCAACTCTCCCAGCCTTTAATCATGAGTAACTGTGTTGTGCCTCCTTTATTCAAAACAAAACAACAAAACAACAACAACAACAACAACAAAAAAAACCCCAAAACCAAAAACCAAATGAAACAAAACAAAACAAAGCAAAACAAACATAAAAAAACCCCAGGAAAAAAACCCAAAGAAATTAATCCAAGAGGAAATTCACCCAAGATGTCTGAGTTTTTGGCTGCAGGAGGCAACATATCTGTTAGCATGGTTTTGACCATGCACCAGTGTGGCTCCTTCTGTTCACTGCTGACTTCAGGTGGTCCCTGTTGGTGGCACCACTGGGGTCTGTGGAAACCCCAAGAGCTTTTTCCCATTTTGTGTTTGCCTGCCTGCCATATCAGCACTTTCTGCCTCTGTGTTTCTGTCTTTGCACCCTTCTCCAGCAGTTCCATGGCAGGGATATCCAAACAGAAAATCCTCTGCTCTGCTGCTCGTGGAAATACCCTGTGCAATAGATGGCTCTGATCAACCTACAGAATAGCTGACACTCAAGAGAAAAGCCTGCTCCCAGATGCATAAATATGGATTATCTCTAGTCCAGGGGGAATAAAAAGCTGTTGGTCTGTGCTGTGCGCCATAACAACATCCCTCAGAAGCCACCTGGACACCCAGGGATCCAAAGTGTGGAAACCAGCACTGCAGGAAAATGATGCCAAGAGATTACAAAAAAATGAGAAAATATCAAAATCCAGTGCTTAGAGGAAGGCACTGAGATCCATATGCAGGCACCTAAATGAGCGATTTCACAGCTGAAGGTATTGAGCATCCAAAGTGGCCATGAAAGAGGATGATATAAAACTGATGTGCAGTTTCAAACAGAGCTGAACACCTACTTGATCGTTTTCTTATCTGCTAAATCACAGCTTCTAGTGCAAAATAATTAGTGTCCCTGTACTTAATACATGTTATTCAACAGAGCAAATTACTCTGTTCCCCTAGGTCTTATTAAGAGCTAAAAGCAATTTTCAGCAAGTTACCAGGTTGAGAAGGCTGTGGCTGTGACAGAAAACATGAGAAATTGTTTCTTAGCTCATAGAGAAAAAGGTCCATGATTTTAATTATTAAGTTTCACCTGCTGCATTATTTTTTGTAGTTCAGTGGTTTAATAATAAACAATTTTCCCTGTTTGATGATCCAGGCTTGGCACTGAAGAGAAGTGGGTAAGATTAAAAATGAGTGAATTCTAGTTAGATTGAGCATCTTCTAGCCTGCCTTGGGCTTTCCACTGACTTACTGATTTAAGAAAGCCACTCATTCATGATAGGGTTTAGAACCAGCAAGAATGACTAGCTATGCCTCTAAAGCAATGCAAATTAAAACAGGTATCTGTAGGGACAGCTAAATGCTATGTCAGCTCTGATTTTCCTGGAGAACAGGATTTTCCCACACCACCTTTTTCTGCCCAGCTGCTTTGAATTAAAGCCAGCTCTTCATGAGCCCATTTTTCTCTCCTGGTACCAGTGTAAATCAAAAGCTAACCCTGTTAATGTCACTGGTGTAAAATTGGAGGAAATGAGAGAAGAATTAGCCTGGGAAAAATCTAATTTGCTTCTAGTGCTCTGTCTTTCCAAGTTCAATCTAGATTAAAAATATTCACCAATGTATACAAATGGGAAGCCAGCACAGAACACCATCTGTCTGGGAGTGGAAAAATAAGGACTTTTTCTCTACCTCCCAGACTTGCTATAAAGCAAACAAAAATGGACAAGGCACTTCAACAGTTTCATGCTAAGAAAGCACAACAAGAAAGCTGCACAGTACCCAGGGATTGCAGTTCAAGGCATCTGGTACAAGCCAGGCTTTGGAGTTAACTGAAACCTGGGACCTGCAGGGTTAATGTGTGTTTATATAAGCACCAGAAGCTGTCATTTTAGTTCTCTTCCATGAATATTTGCTGTGGCCCACATGTACAATAGAGCTCTTTTCAGAAATGACATAATGTAGTGTTTTACAAAAAAAATAAAAAAGAAGGGGTGAAAGTTTCCTTTTCATCCTGCCAATGGGAAATGTGTCTTATGTGCTTCAGCAAATTACTGCCTGGAGGCAGAACAAGCTCTTTGTAATATTTTGGTGCAAAAAACAGGTACCTAGTCATCCATCCAGCAGGGTGTCACATAGCTGTGTCCTCTGGAGAGAGCTGGATGCCTTTGAACTTTCTTTCCCAGCAGTGCTGCTGCATGGAGTTTTACTCTAGAATGCCATTCCCCTCTCAGGAGGTCTGCAACAGCTGCAGCACAAGTTTTATGGGTTCTGCAGAAAGAAATAGTTCCGCAGAAAATACAGTAGCTACATTCAGGTGGGTATTTTGGTCGCCTGTGTATTCTTCGACAGCCACTGAAAAATGTGAATGCTGTGGTTGTAACAGGGCACACTCGGTGCATCTTTCTCCTTATGAGGAGCTTGACTGCAATAAGTCACCTTTTCAAACAGAGTTTGGGTGAGCTGGAGAGGGGAGGGCGACCAGTATAAAGAGTTTAATGCCTTCCATGAGAAATGCAGGGGATGCCCATGGAATACATATATTTAATGCCATGTCTCTGTGGGACAAAGCAGCGCTCCTGAGCTAGAGTCATCCTAGGGACTGGAAATCCACAGAGAAAATGAGACCAGATCCAGACACTTCCAAGCCCTGAGTCACACAAACTCGTCAGGTCTTGTCTGCTTCATGGAAAGGTGAATTTGCCTGCAAAGCAGTTATTCAGGCAGCTGGGCTGGCGTGCTCCTGCTCCAGCCTGGCCTCACACTGCATGCGATGGATTCAGCCAGAGGGAGTGGGATGGCATTTACCAGAGCAAAGTTAACCCATGGGAATATACTGAGGGGTTCATATCACAATGGAGAAAGCCACCCATCCCATTCTTTCTGATGTTTTTGTGTAAATAAATACCTAACTGGGAAGAAAGAGATGCTGAATGAAGTGAAAATGGTCTTTGAAGTCTCCAAGGACAGAGTTGTTTGAGCGGTCCTGATCTAAGTACATGACCGGGGCAGAGTTTGTGGACAGAGATCTTAACTGCAAGCCCTGCAAGACTTGTCTCACTCAAAAATCACAGCACTTAACATTCCTGTCAGTGAACCAGCCCTGATCTCTCATTACTGGGTCACAGAGTGGGAAGGAAAATCCTTTCATCTTGCTATGGCTCAACTTGATTTTCCAAGTTTCCAGTGGATTACTGAAGTGACCAATGATGCAGCCTTAGTGACCTCTACCAGCCTTCCCTTGCACAGCTCCATGGAACTAAGAATTGACTCCTCACTGAGGACAGTTACTGGATAACTTGTGTTTTTCTTTGTCCCACTGTGTCTCCCAGGAGAATGCATTTCTCAGGGAGAGAGAGCTGGCTTTCTGTTTGTTTGCTTCGAAACTTCATTTTCTTAACCCAGCCTGGATTCAGTAGGGCAGGTTGTTAAAGCTTTGTTTCCATGAACTGGTTGTTACTATGACCTTCTTAAGAGCTCTGAAAGCTTGTCAGTGTTTTCTGATGTTTTCTCATAAAAATGTTGGTTCTCTCACTCTCCAATGTTTTACACAATATAAATTCATAGTCACAGAGTGGTTTGGCTTGGAAGGGACCTCTAGTTCCAGTCAAAATTCTTAATTGTTAGGTTTTTTTCCCAGTTCTTGAATCAATGGCTCTTTTCTGTGCTTGCTGCCATTGCTTTTTCAACATGGCTTTAAAACCAACTACGTGCAGCCTTCCTTCAGCCATCTGTAGATAGGTATCTCTGCTTAAATACTTGCCCATCAGATGAAGGTATCTCCACTCTCCCATTCAGACCCTCTTGAGTTTTACCAGACCATCTAAATAAATATCACAAGACTTCTATCAAATCAATTCTTGTTAGAGCCTTGTTTTCATGTGGGTGAGCAAGTGACCTGGCCGAGGTGGAGGCCAGGCTGGTGCCTAGCGGTCCTTCCTCTCTGGCTTAGAAGGCAGGATTGCCCACATGCCTTTTTGCCTTGAACTCCAGCCCAGTGACATGTTCAGTTCAGAAACAATCCATTTTATTGCTGTGCCATGTAAATAAAAGCTGCATATCGCCACTGGGTGACAAGCAATTTCCTCCTACTCCCACACGTATAATAAAGGAGAAAAATTGCAGATGACATTGCTGTAGAGTGACATAGAAAACAGCAATTTATGTATTTCCCAGGGAAAAAAAAAAGAGAAAGATTAGGGAAGACTGTGCCTCCCTATTAAAACTGCAGCTGCACATTTCCAGTGCAATGCTGTGCTTGCAAATTATTTCCTGGAAAGATTCCTTAATTTTTATTGCCCCATAACACCTATGGAAGGAGGGAAGAGGAATAAATCTGGTGGCAAAGTGCACCCCTTAGTGGGAATTGCTGCAGCCACCATCACAGGCCTGCCTGGGAGCTCTGAACAGATTTTTCATGCTCTTTGCTACACACTGGGATGCCCAGACCCAAAAACCTGCAGACCTCAAACCTGATTCTCTGTCATCTTCCTCTCTGGATGAAATAATGTGTCAAAACAGGACAAGTCTACACAGGGGTAAATGTGGGGATTCAACAGTGAAGCTTTTGAGTCTTACTGGAGTTCCCCTTCAGGCCAGCAAAGAAATCCTCAACCACTGAAATTGGACTCTGAGCCTCACCTGAGCCATGCCAGGCCCAGATTAGTCTGGTTCAGAATTAATCTTTTCATTGCTAAAAAGAATGTGCTACTCCCATGTGCTGGTAATACAACATCCTTCAAGATTTACCACAACACAGTGATGCTGTTCTTTTCTCTCTGTGTCTTGACTGTGTTGTGCCTGGTACTCAGAGCAAATTGATGCCATTTAGTTTCTTTGGAAACTTCAAATATTTTTCATCTCCCCTAACTTTAGGTGTCAATCAGGAAGACACACATACGAAATCCTTAACTCATATATGAAGTATTTAAAGTGGGGGGTCCTTTTCTAGTACCTGGAAAGAAATGCAGCTTTGCTGGTGGTGCCAGTACTGTTCTATTTTAGATACCTTCCTCAGGCCAGAAGGAACCCCGTCTGTTCCCTTCATTTGACTATAAAATATCTTTGGCCAGTTCTGACAACATTATCTACAGATAAATCCTGCTCCCTGTGTACCAAAGGTCAGTTTAAGGCTCTCGTATTGTTTGTTTTATACTCCACTGAGAAGGGCCACTCAGGAGAAAAAAGTATGGCAAAAAATTAAAATACAATGAAT
Organism: Geospiza fortis; assembly: GCF_000277835.1. Taxonomy (NCBI): domain Eukaryota; kingdom Metazoa; phylum Chordata; class Aves; order Passeriformes; family Thraupidae; genus Geospiza; species Geospiza fortis. The sequence continues at coordinate 1,546,533 of NW_005054306.1, forward strand.
AAAGGAGGCACGAGATCAAAGATCTTTTAACAGAGAAGGACATTCAGCTAGCCCAGACTGCACTTAATTAATAATAATAATAAAAAAGCAATGTTTAGTGTCCCCCCATAAGGCAGCACAGCCTCTGCAAGAATAGCCACTGGGATCTACCTGCAGCTGGCTCAGTCCCTCTCCACCAAAGCCTGGACCTCAGAGCAAAGCAATTGTATTATTCCAGGGAAAAGCCCACGGCTCCATCTAGAGGGGAGAAAGAAATACTGGAGCTTCTGGATTGTGGTGTTTTATCTCCTTCTGTGAGGAGTGCTGTTACCTGAAGGATCAGATGGACATGGAGTAGGCTGGAGGGAAATGGGAGGGCAGGTTTTTGAGGCTGGAGAGGGAACTGTGAGAGGAATAAAACAGATCCAATTACTTTCTCTGTGGCTGCCTGCAATCAATAATGCAGTGGCTCGAGGATTAGATTTGAAACAATCTGTCTGGAGATGATGGAAATGTCACAGGCAAAAAAATATCCATGGAAGTCATCCTCTAAAGATGTACCAGCCTCTTGAAAAGTCTGAACAGTCTCTCTGTTTCTTTCCAGCTCTTTCACCTCCAAAGTTTCAGCAAGTTTACTGAAAGGGTGGTGATTTCCTCCAGCAATCCTTCCCCCCTGTCCTTTGGTGACACCCATACCATGTTGTGGCCCTTTTCCTGCCTTGTACATTCTCCAGGGTGCAAAGCATATTTTCACCTTTCTAAGAAGCTCTGTTATAATCAAACTGTGGCCAAATGCCAAAATTATGTGTTGGGAATTCTGTGGTGTGAAAACCAATAACATTGTCAGGATCAGCTGATATCTTGTGTTTATGTCCAGTTTACAAATGAGTGATTCATCTGTGCTTGGCTGCTTTTCAGAGCTTGTGTATCTCAGGATAAAGGTTGTTACTGAGTTGTCCTACACTGTGGCATCAGTCATGCTCACAGCTCTTGCACTTAAAGCTGCTGTGGGGTGCTGTGCATCCCTGTGTGGGTTCTGTCTGCAGCCCTTATCCCATGGCAGTGCCCCTGCTCTGGTGTTTTGGGAAGGACCCAGTGTGGGCCCCACTTAGCCAGGAGAAGCCCAGATCAGAGGGGTGCAGGTGGGTGTGGGTAAGCTCAGGACACTTCAGCCCCATCCACAGCAACAGAACCTCTGAACCCAGCAAGATTCACTTTGTCCAGAGCTTCTTTGCAGAACTGTGTTGGTGAAGCTGGAACCTCCATCCCTGTGATGCCCAAGAGACACCACAAAGGGCTGGTGCAGAGGGCAGAGCTCTGTGCTCCTGCCTGGATCCATCTCTGTGCTTCAGCCCAGCTCCAGCAGGTGCAGTGAGGGTGGGAAACCCAAAGGCCTTGCCTGTGAATAGGGACCTGGGTCCCTTCTGCTGGCCAAGGTGTGGAATGGAGAAACCACCCTCATCACAGGAGGGTGAGGAGGCTGGCAAGGCTCAGAGAGGTTGGTAGCAGCTCTAGGGGTCCCTTCTACATCACAGGAAGTCACTCTTTGTGACTTTTTGTCACTTTTTCAGTGTGTTTTTTGCTGATACTGACCTCCAAAAGCTCTGACCAAATGGAACAATACCACAGACACACAAAAACTCTTCAGACAAAAAATCAAGGGATCACAAAGATTGAAAAGTCCTCCAAGATCAAGTCCAGCCTTTGAGCATATAGCCCTGTGCCCTTTAAACCATATCATGAAGTGCCACATCTACTCATTTTCTGAACACTTCCAGGGATGGAGACTCCATCACTTCCCTGAGGAGCCTGTTCCAATGCTTCACCATTTTTAAAGTGAAGAAATGTTTCCCAGTATCCAATCTGAACCTCTCTGGCACAACTCGAGGCCGTTACCTCTTGTCCTATCAGACATCTTTCAAAGTATTAGAGGGAGGAGGGAGATTGGTAGGGTCTGGACGATTCTCGCTCCTCGTGTATTCATGAGCTATGCCATCGGTCCGGCGGTGGAGGCAGACTGAAGTGCTGCATCACCACACGGTGGCATGAGCTCTCTTCTGCTGCTGGCCCTGCGCTGCAGCGCCGGCGCTGGAGCTGCTGCTCCACGAGCCCAGAGCGTGAGGCTGCCTCCTGAAAAGCGAGGATGGAGTTTGCAAAGGCACAGGCAGCTGCAATTCCAATCAGAACTGCGGCTCCACTTATCCATCACTTTAGAAGTGTGCAGGCTTGAAGAAAATATGAACCCCACAGAAATATTGCTGAGCTGACATAAAATATTCTGGTATGTGTGTGCAGTCAGATCTTTTCTGCATGTGCTCATCAATGGTATGTTCAACACCAGGAGAATTATGAATACATTCATTCCAATCCTACATTCATTTGTTTTGCTTTCCTTCCCCCATAGTCTTGCTGATGCAGGCAAAAGTCTTTGGAACATGTGTTAAATACATCTTTGCACAGAGGGGTTTTGCTGGTTTGGTCCCACTGCAATGTATGTGTCAAATGAGGAGACAGAATCAGTAAAGCACAAGCTGCTGAAGAATGCTGTAAAAGTTTTAATGCTGGAACTAGTGCTGATCTTGGGATTATATCTAAATCATTTTCAGTAGATGGATGCCAATCTATCATTTTATTTCATGATGCTGCAAGAAACTTCACTCCATGTGCTCAGGATGAGACCTGGCATTTTTCAAATGAGAAACTGCAGTTTCATCAATATAAAAACTTTCCATAGGAACATGTCGATTCGATGACTTTATACTCAGAAAAAGCCAATGTTCTCAATTCCAACCATTATTGGCATGGAATGGAACCCTGGCATTTTTTCTATTCCCAAACGATTGGTTTCTAAATCACTTTCATCTAACAATTAAGTTAGAATTTTTAACAATAATCTTATTTGCCTTTCTAGGTAGGCTGGAATGAAAATTAGAGCAATTTTTGAGTTTGATTCCCAAGTAAAAAGGGAGGGAAAGGACTTTTTTCTTCTGCAGGAGAAAAAATAACTGTGGTTTTCAAGGCAGTTTTCATTCTGAGACAGAAACTGTGATGAAAAGTGTTTGATGAAGATTGGGTGCATATTACAGGGCCTGAGAGAGCAAATAACTGTTCTCTCCAGAATTCAACAGCAGCAGAATGAAACACAGCAGGTTTCAGGACTGGGACCACTCACCACTTCTTACTGCAAGCGCTGGCAGCCTCAGCAAATCTGGGAAGTTGGAAGGGTCTTGTTTTTCCAAATACGCAACCACAGAGGATGTTTAAGCAGATTTGTTCTTAGCTTTGCTAGGAAATATCTGCTTCCTTTCTACTTTACATTAGCCTTGGTCTTGAATCCAGGTGCAGCCAGCCATCATCACATTCCCCCCTGCACTCTTTCAAAGCTTCATCACATTAAAACACTCCTGTAAAATTCAAGTATTTGCTGGCTCACCAGAGAGGATGACTTAGAGAAAATTGACTACAGGTAAATGTATTGAAAGAAGCAATTAAAAAGCAGTTCAACACCATTATGGAACTTCTTCCAAGTGCAGTTCTTCCTGCATGAAAAGCCTATGATGAATGGATTGCCGAAATGTCATTGTATTATACTGCTGTGTAATAATAACAGGCCTGGTGGAAAAGTTCAGGTAATGCTGATATTGCCCTGGAACAAATATAAAGTAGGTAACACACGGGGGTCCATTCATCCCATTTTTCATGATTCTATGGATTTTAAAATGTAAGAATAACAAACCAAGCCAAATACTCATCAGCCATAGCTTTAGCTAGTAAATTAAGTGGGGACTGTTCATTTTCACTCACATGGCTAATCCTTTTAACTCCCTGCTTTTCAAAAGCAGTGGCCATGTCCAAACTTTGTAACATCAGGGATGGTCCCATGTCTGTTCTAATCCTTGCACAGTGCAAACATATCTCTGTTAGGAATAAATAACAAATGTTTAGAAATATAAAGTAAAAAGAGGGGAAATACCCTCAGTATTTGAATTCACCCCGGGTCTGGCAATCTGTGGTTTTGTGATGTAAGGAACAAGATGGATTTGGTTTCTGCTTCATGTTTGAGTCCTAAACAGACCTGCAGCTACTGTTAATAGTAAAATTAAATGCTGAGTCTTCAACAACAAGCTTGTGGTCATGATTCAAAGACTGTTTTCCTGTTTACTGAGAGCTATTGGCTGGGTGTCACTTTTGCCTTCTAGAACCACTGGCCCCATCTGTGTCTGATGGGGTCCATGTGTTGTCCTTGGCAGTACTGGTGTCCAGGCTGTCACCATAACCTCTCAAGATTACATCCCTGTGCCTGTTAAGGAATCCTAATCCAGCTGCACCATGCAGTGTTCAATGGGCTCCTGCAAACACATTTTTCCCCCAGACTATTGCTGTTGTTACTAGACTTGATTTCTCTTTGAATTCTTTTCTAAGTCCAGGTGTTTCCTTCCCAATGATGTAGTAGGCGCAGGGGACAACAAAAGTAATGTGTGAGATTTATTTACAAATTGGTAAAGTCCACATACAGAAAGGGGAGTGGAGTCACTGACTCTACTGCCAACTTGGATATAAATAACTCCCAGTAAAATGGAAGGCAACACATGTTACACTTGTATGTTGAAGTAAAAGATATTAAGCAGGAAACAGTTATTAAAGTAGTGCTTTTTAAAGGCCTCCTTCTTTCTTTGATGTAGGTACCTGTAAAAAAGTTAGATTAATGTAAAAATTCTACTTTTGGATACAGTCAAGTTGACTCATTTTCCATTGGAACAGAGAGAAAATAGAGAAAGGAACCTGCTTTTTTATAAGAACTGTGTTGGTTATTGTTTTCAGCTAGGATGGACAACATCTGATCTCCTCAGTCTGAAGTACATCAGGTTCAGAAACTCCTTTTTCAGCTAGAAGTGCCTGAACCAGCCAACTATTAACTAAAAACATCTGCAGGAACTCCCTACTTCCTACTGCTTGAAACTGTGAAGACAAGACCACAAAATTTATAGAGACAGAGAGAGAACAAGAAGTGAAAATTTGGTCATGAGTCATGATTGGGAAATGGCAGGCTCTGAGGCATGATTGGGAAATGGCAGGCTCTGCTCTCTGCTCCCAGGATCTTTTATAAAAGATTTCTAAATAAAAATGCATGGAGCTCCTTGAGGCTCATGAGCACATCTCAGAGAGGCAGCGGCCAGCAGATGTGGCACCTTGTGCAGCAGCCTCCGACTTCTCTGCTGGGACATTTTTGGGGGACAGTGGCACAGGAACCCTCTGAGTCTGTCTGCTGCTGCCAAGTAAGGACAAGGATAAGGTCAGGGGAACCACAAGGCTCTGGGACTGAGGGAGCTCTCAAAGCTCCTACAGAGAGTGGTCAGCTGTCCCTGGCCCAGAGTGCCTGGAGGCTTTGATTCAGCTGCCACTGAACGGGGGGACCAAGGAGTCTTTGAGCTGCTCTTTTCTCCAGGATGTGCTAGATTTCATGCATTCAGATCCACACATGGAACCCTTCTTGTTTGCCTTAGGAAGAACCAGGTTGTGGAGCCATAAAACACAGGCTGTGCAAGCCATAATCATGCAAGAAACCCTAGTTACCTGATCCTTTCTTCCATTCAGCTCCTGACTCTTTGAGCACCATGAACACAGATGGTTATGGGCATATACCTCTCTTTACACTGCAACTGTTTGAATTTTAACCTTCCTTTTAATATCTTCTTATAAAAATGTGCAGTTTTTGAGTTGCCCTGTTTGTTTCTAGGTGACCATCAGGTGCTCAAATACTCTGGTCTGCAGTGAGAAGGAACATTATGAACACCTACAAAATGACATTGCTGGCTTTAGCAGATGTGCATGTTTTGTAGCTGGTCCAGAGATAGCATTTCTCATATTCAGGAGGGCTCAGTTCATATCATGAATTAGTGATGCTATTGTACATCTTACAGTATTTTACATAATTAAACGTGACAATGCCATTTGATATGGACAATTAAACTCGTATTTGTGAGCAAAGTGTAATTAACAGTATAGACACTGTGCCATTTTGGAATTTGCTTTCAGTGAGTCTAATTACTTCACATAGCTAAAACACATTTGAAAGTTTATCTTTAATTTAGTTCTATCCTTTGCAATTAAACCTTCTAAGACAGCTAGATTAGAAACAGAATGTTAAAACATGAAGACTGCTAGAATGCATACCCAAAACCTCCCAATTTTTAGGCTATTTCAATAACAGATACTGCAAAGAAATTATAGTCTTTGCACAAAATGCATTTTATGACTTTATAGAGAAACATTTTTCTTTGGAAGATCCTGGGGAAATGTACTTCCTGAGTCATATTCTATGTCCCTGACTTTTTCTCTGTACATCTAAATGTTTCTTTGAAATTACTGAAAGATTTATCTCAAAGTGTGCACCAAACTTCTTTTCTTAAAAAATAAGGGACATCATCTATAACTGCAGTGATGATTCATGTATAAAAACATCGGGTATTTTACGGCTGTATTTGGAGTTTTAAATTAAACATTGCCAGGGGCTGGGCATTGGGACTTGATTGTCCAATACCTTTACAGGAGACCCCTGATACTTGCCCATGTGATTCCTGTGCATGCTGAGGAGTTGTTATTTGCTGTGCATCATCCATAATAAGCATTTTTGTTGCATTCACCCTTTTTTTTCTCTTTTTTTTTAAAAATACATATAAAATGAGAATTTAATAGCATGTCTGTGGTCATACTGGGCCAGTTAAGGCAATGTCACTAATTAGCTCAGAAGCACAGATGTCAGCTGCCTCTCACAGCAGTGGCTTCCTTACACACTCAGCTGATGCCATAGGGCTTGATAGGTTGAAATGCAAGACTGTGCCAGGAGATGCAGAGCTACTGATTCAGCTTCTCCATGACTTTAATCTCAATATTTCTAAGTTAGACCATAGCTGAGAATGGCATTAAAAAGAATTAGCTATTGTTTTTGTGTTACATAATATTATTGAAACATACAGGGCAGAATCTTTCAGATTGTACGAGTTTTAAGCAGAGCTCAGAGAGTCAGAACATTGTCTGTCCACCCACTGCTCCAAAGAATGCTTGTAGGAGTCTGCTAATCTAATAAATCTAAATGTTTTCACTTTAAATGTCTACATCTGAGCTGATTTTCTAGGCTTCTTTCATAGATAATACAGAAAAGCAACTACTTCTAATCTCCTTCCTTCTCACTTAAATTTCCAAAACAGCTCAGATGACTCACAGGCCATTAACAGCATATTTATGAGAAAACACCAGAAAAATTAACTGAGGAAAACTAGGCTGGAGCTGATTCCTGGATGTCACTTAGAGCACCCTCTGCTCAAAGCAAGACCAACTGCAATGCTAGGTCTGATTGCCAGGGGCTCTCTGTGAACTGTTTTTTGCTGGCCTAGAAAAGGGAGTGATTAGCTCAGACATGGATCCTCATAGTGCACATGTCCTCATGCAGGCACAGCAACTCTTTCTCCTCTGGCTGTTTTTGTGTGTGTGCTTGATGAGTGCTCAGATGGCCTAGTCTTCTAGCAGCTGTTAGGAACATCTGGAGCACAATTAAAAGTGGAAGAAAAACTGTGATGCTAAATAAAGAAAAGCTATATATCAGCCCACCAGAAATGTGCACAAAGCTGAACTAGTTCCACAACAATTTACCAAAGAAACACCTCTCTCTAGAGAAGCCATGTTCAGACCTTTTCAAAATGCACTTGGCATGTCAAGTGCAATGATTTAGGGATGTGATTGAGTTTGAAATTTAAACTAAATTTAAACAGTTTGCAGTTTATTGTCTGAATTTAGTTACTGACCTAGGGGTGTGTATAGGCTCTCCAGGTATCCTAGCTGTGGTGGAGTCAACTGAGTTGGAGACATTTAGGTGTTCAGTGACTGGGGCTGTGGCATGAACATGTGTCACTCAGGATGCCTTAGGATGTCCTATCTATAATTCCAGATGGAGAACTCTTTTCTGTAGGTCTGAGCACTGGCTGGTGTCTTCCATGTCCTTCCATGATGCTGGATGTCTTCAAAGGCCATCTAAGGTGTCTTAATATTGAATTGTGTGTATTTCCACCCGCCTGCCAGGCTTTTTTAGTTGGCATCTGTCATAGGTACCATCATTTCTCTGAGAATTGAAAATTGCCCCCAGAAAATGCTCCATCTGGATTATCCACAGTCTTCATACAAGCTGCAAGAAAGTGCACAGAACATGAAGGTTTTCCTCCTGAGACCAACACAGCAAAGCAGGGTGTCATAACAATGGAACTGAAGTCCTTAGGGACTTTCCACTATTCCCTGGGAATTAAAAAAAAAAAAAAAGGCGAAAGGCTTAGTGAAAGCATCTGTGCAAAGAAATATAGCAGATATCGGTGCCACTGACAATCTGCCTACTGGTTAGTGTGGGTCCAGTTCCTGTATTGCTTTGGGTCTTCATTTGCCTTAAATTAAATTGAGATAACACAATTTCTAAAGGCTTGGAGATTCTTCAATGGCAAGGATGTGTAAGAGCTGAGGAAAATTGTTTAATGCTTAAAATAGGAAATTAGGAAAGATTTTAGTTCAAACTGCTGCTGGATCTTTTGAAATAATAAATTTATGAAAAAAAATGCTGGGCAATTGAAAGGAAACTATGCTACAAAACTTTTAGAAAAAAAATAGGGAATCATTAAACAACCAGGAGAGGAAAGGCAGTTATATGACTCCAAGTAAATAAACCACTCAGTTAAATAAAAAAAATCACCTAATTTTTAGCTCAAAATTTTACTTATCTGGTAAACAATTAATGTCTCTTTTTATGTATAAAATATTAATAGGATGTGATTGCAGAAATGACATTTCCATGCTAACTTCTCACTACGTTTATGAATGTGAAAAACTCTGCTGGATTTTTTACAAATCAGGATCAATAAGACCTGGTTGGAAAGAATAAAAGAAACAAGATGCATGAGCAAAATGTTTCCAAATTTTTTACATTAGGGCCTCCACCACACAAATATCTAAAGTGCCTGGTCAGTTTTGAAGACTCTATTCTTCTCCATGAAATTCAGAAGTAATTCTACTGATAATAATGGAACAAGATGATTCTCACCATTCTCACCTGATGATGTATGAGACCAGATCTTTATACACAAACACTTTCCCCCCCACTTTTGTGTGTCCCATAACTTTGCCAAATGTAGTACGATCCTCCTAGAAAAGAGGTTGATGCACCAGCTGGATGAAAGCAGACAGTGGATTTAAAACTGTCTGAATGGTCAGGCCCAGAGAATGGTGATCAGTAGAATAAAGTGGAACAAGGTCTTGTTGGAGTCTAATAACCAGATTTTTCTCTTTTTAGCATGCTCATAATTTAAAACATATAAAAAATCCTACTGAAATTGGTCAAAATTCCTTCAGTATTTAAAATTATGTACATTTAAGTGTTTTGGAGGAAAGAGCAATTCCAGATTAATGGGAAGATAAAGCTCAGCTGCACAGTGACACTTGGACAGGATATAGAAAAAATGCCTAATGAATTTATTGTGGAACAGAATATACTGCAATATCTGAATAAGGAAAGCAGATTTCATGACTGCCACAGAATCTGAGGCTGCTTATGAAATTCTAAAATAGAGTGCATTTGAAATGCAGTAATTTTCTTTTTTTAATTGAATACCAGGAAGGAAGTGAGTTTTGCTGAAAGTGAGCCAGCTATTGGCATGCTTCTTCAGCAATCCATCATAGCCTTGCAACTTTATTTTCTTGTACAGCACAACATATAAAAAGAAAGCAGATACATTTATTTACCTCAAGACTTGTCTGGACTGCCCACACACCAACACTGGAAAGCAGAAGAGCAGAGTCACCAGTCAGGTTTTGTTCTCCTGTGTGTCCTTTCACGTATGTGGCAGACCTGTGGGATGTCTTGGATACCCATAGGTGTCTTGGATACCCATAGGTGTCTTGGATCGTGCTAGGCAGCTGTGCTTAAGCAACAGAGTTGAGATCTGTGCAGATGGGAGAAGTTGCTTAGACACTTCCAGTGCCAGAAATGACCTGGATACAGACACCTCCATAGAAGGGTCACTCTGGATGTCAGAATCATATAGAATGGTTGGGGGTGGAAGATCATCAAGATCATCTCAAGGATCATCTTGTTCCAACTCCCCTGCCATGTGCAGGAATGGCCACCAGACCAGGTTACTCAGAGCCCCATCCAGCTTGGCCTTGAAGATCTCCAGGAGTGGTGAATCCACAAACTCTCTGTTCCAGTGTCTCACCACCCTCCTAGTACAGAATGTCTATTTCAGACACTCTGGGCTATTCTGTGCTCATTCCTTCATCTGCAAGCTCTCCAAAATGAGCTCCTGACTTTCCAGTGAAAGAGGAATGCTTGGACTTAATTGTATTATTTCCACAAATTCTCAAGGGGAACCCCTTCATCCCTGTACTCAAGTCCTCATATCAGCTAATCTATTTTTAGGATTTCAAGCAAGGATATTTCTAAAGCAGTGGCTTGTTTTGGAACTCCTGTGAAATTCAGGAGCAGAGTTGCTTCAAGTATCTAGAAATCTCCAACTACCTGGATATTCATGCAATTTTCCCAGCTGCTCATCTTTTCTGGGGACTAGAAATATGAAGTTACATGACAGAGCTTCTGTGGATCTTTTCAGATTACTGGTTTAATGTTTCATTCCTTAATTTCATGTACTTGCACCAATCACCCACCTGTCACCATGCTTTTTTGTCCTACTTCTTATAATATCTATTTTCAGTTGCTCAGTTGAAGCAAAACAAAACTTTCTATGCAAATTCCTCCTTTAGAACTATGGCATTTCATTCTGTAAATGGAACTAGGTCATGGAGCTTGTCAATATTTTAAGCATGTTAAGACACAAAGGGATTAAAGTATTAAATACATGCCTAACAAACAAGAACACAATGAATTATAACAAACTTACACTAGAATATAATTTACTCAAAAATACATTTCTTAACCTGCAAAATGCATGTAGCTTTCAAGAAAAAAATTTTTGGTTATTTTCTAAAAGGTGGCCTTGTGAATTGAAACAGTAAACCTTTACTTGAAAGTAAAATACTGTTCAGCCTGGAGAAGAGAAGGATCTGGGGAGACCTAAAGCCCTAAAGGGGCTACAAGAAGTCTGGTGAGGGTGTTTTATAGAGGGAAACAAGAGATAGGATAAGGGTTTTAAATTGACAGAAAGCAAGTTCAGATTAGATAGTAGGAAGAAATTCTTCATTTTCAGGGTGAAGAGGTCCTGCCACAGGTTGCCCAGAGAAGCTGTGGCTGCCCCACCCCTGGAAGTGTCCCAGGGCAAGGTTGGACTGGGCTTGGAGCAAGGTTGGACTGGGATAGTGGAAGGTGCCCCTGCCCATGACATGATCTTTAAGACCCCTTCCAACCCATCCTTTCTATGAATAATTTCCTTCACCTGCGCATGTGCCAGCTGTTGTTGCAGCTGAGGTGTTTAGCCTGTTACCAAACGTGGATGAAACCATGACTGATCGCTCCTGTTTCCATGTTAACTAAAATATTAAGGGTGAGGATCACCCCAGTTAAGCTTAGCTGTTTAAAAGCAGGCATCTAGTCTATGCAAGACATGTAAGCTTTTAACAAACTCTTAGAGATGCATGGATCCAGGTGGTGAGATATCCCACATTGAGCTAGACAGCCACGACCCTTGTCCAAACACATCTCATAGGTTACCTGCTTTTCTTCATCACTTACAAGCACAAGTAACACCTTTCACTCTCTAGAAGTTCAATCCTCACCTGTGTGTATTAACATTGCTGCTGTTCAAAGGCATACACTACAATCCCAATCTGATTGGATTCATTAATGATTAAAAATAACTTCATCCTCCACAGTAATGCTAAAGTCTCAGCATTTATGGGAGTTGAGGCACTCAGCAGCACAGGACAGGCTGACAAACCCCAAAGTGATTCCTGTAGATACACAAAAGAAACCTCTCTTAGACCATGTGTCTCTATCAATTTCAGACACTGAGATAGAAAGAGGTTACTTGTGCAGGCAGTGTTGACTTTAAGGAATTTGAGGCAAATTCAAGAAGAGGTGTTAAGAATTAAACATGCAGTGATTAGAGGCAACAAAACTGATTTAAGATTTAGGCAGGAGGCAATGGCCTTTAAATGAAAGTGTCAGGAATTCTGTTTTTATGAATAGCAAGGCATCAGGCCAAGAAAGATAGAAGCATTTCTCTGCATTTCTTAAGATGACTCTGCAGAATTGCTAATCCAGTAAATACACAGACCAATGCACTGTCCTTCCAGGTCCTTATCTGCTGATCTAGGAAGGCAAATGTATTTTCTTTTATTTCTGCAATAGAAAGAAAATATGCCAAGTTCAGACCAGAAGTATGAAATGTGTGCTGCTAAGACTTACATTAGGATATTAAGATAGTAAGTGCAGACCAGAGAGCTCCCAAATAAAGCAGCTATTCTGATCTTTTTTTTCTATCTATTATATCTAAAAATAATTCAGTGCAATTTTGTGTCCATGGCAGGCTCCAACATGATGTATGGTGATAGCACTGTTTATTTTCATTTAAGTTAGATTTTGGGTTCTGAGTTAGAAGTGAGCTAAATGTTGTTGAGCAGGGCTGAATTGGAAATATAAAGACAATAATCCACTGTTAATTTCAAGATTTTATGCACTAAATGCTGTGATAGCAAAGTTTCCTTCACCACACTTTGCCCATCATGCTTAAACATGCATTGAAGCACTTTTATTGTTGAAGATGCTCCTTTTACCTATATCAACTGACAAAGATAGCAAGAATATTGTTTTCTCCTAAGTAAACAAATCTTTTTTGTTATCATAGAAAGGAATCATATTGTCTAGCTGTTATTTCAAATCATATTGTCCAGTTCTTATCTCAAATAACACCTACCAAAGATTAATTTCTATGTATTAAGGTTTCACTAAGGGCTAGAGAAGAGGAACGTGCAGAGGAAACACTCACTCAGACACAGGCATGTGAGTACATTTTTAGAAACACAAGAAGATGCTTTTGAAGCATCCAGAGGGGAATTTCATCTGCCTCAGTTTGGAGGTTTAACTTAGGCAGATGACTGTATGGAGTTTATACTGTCTATGTTATTTCTCAATGAGTTGTGACTCCTTGAAGTTCAGTCAGTTTAATGCTCTCTTTACTGCACCACACATTCACAGCCTGTCTCTGCTCATGGCTTCCAGCACTTTTTAAATACTGAGGATAAAGACAGAATGCTTAGGATCATAGAATCATTTAGGTTGCAAAAGAACTCTAAAACCATCAAGCCCAACCATTAACCCAGCACTGTCAGACCCACCCCTAAACCATATCCCTAAACACCACATCTACATGTTTCTTGAACAATTCCAGAGACAGTGATTCCACCACTTCCCTGGACAGATTTCTTGACAGATTCCACTGATGTCAAATAACTTGGCATATGTGTAACAGACTTGGAAAGTGAAAGAGAAAATGAGTATATCCTAAGTATTTTTGCTCATGTTTAAACATAGCTTGATTTATTTATAAAGTCAGCCTACTGTAGAATTTTCAATTTAAACAATGATAATATTAACACATAAATACTATTTTAAATCTAATATAAACATAATATAAATCTAATATAAATATAATAACTAACTTTTCTGAAACTCACACCTCTTTAGAGAAGATATATTAACATCTTAGAAATGCATTCAGTGAGGGGAGATGAAAGGTTTTCATTGCTCATACAGGTGTTATTTTTAATTTAACTTGTCTCTCACTTTTCCTCAGAAATCTCACCTGCTTCTGCTGATCTGTTACAGCAAAGCTGTCAGCAAATGCCAATCAAATGCCAAATGGAAATAGTGCACACTGTGAAAAAAATGAAACTGAAGTGAGTGGGTGTAGAAGCCTGGGTAACCAGGAGTTTAAGCATTGCAAAGTCTCAAAACCCAAATATTATTGTGGAAAATGGCAAGTTAGAACATGATCTGGCTGGAGAAAAGGCCATGCAGAGGTAGGGCAGCACTTCTCTTGGAATCAACTTCCCTGATTTGGTCCATGGAGACTGCACAGCACAGAGCAGTGGAAGTGCAGGAATGGAGCCAAGGAGTGGGCAAGACCAGCAGGATGGGACTGGGACCAGCCAAGGCCCTGAAAATGCTCCAGCCCATTGCCAGAAGGATGCAGGAGAATGGACTGTGCATGATAACTTGTTTGCATGAGAAGTGAAAACCAGCCCCAGAGCAGGAAAAGCTGTCTACAAAAACAGGTGCTGCCCTAGACCCTGGACACCCCAGGGCTGGGGTTTTACTTTTCTCTCCTATATAATCTCTCTCTCTCTGTGTCCTTTCATTTTTTTATTCTTTTACTTACCTTACTTTTGAAAGATAGGTGCAGAACAATACCAATTTCCTTGCAGAGTGTGTAACTTGCTAACAAAACTTGTAAAGCCATTTGGATCCCTCTGGCTTTTGCTGTTGTGTTTTGACCACAGGCACCAACAAATCTTGGGTGGTGCCTTTTGCTTAGGAATGGCACATGACAGTGGGGGATCCCAATCCCTCACTCAGGACAACCTTCATTTTGGTTTCAGCTTTGTTCCAGGGTCACTGGGATCAGAATCTGCCTCCTGGAATCTATTTTTGTTTGCACATCACAAGGTGAATGTTCAGGTCATATACTGAACTGTCCTAGAAGAAATTCCACAGCCACATTTCTAAATATTTGTTCTTATCTGCAATTAGTCCTTTTGAAAACAAAAATGTGAGCCGACCTAATGGTTTTAAAGATGAAAATATATATTCTGACGAAAGCATAGGTTTGATTTGTCACTATTTTGTGTAAATGAATTTTTTTTTCTGTGAAAAGCTGAATCAGATCTGGGATTGACATTGTGATGTTTGGGTTTTTTAGCAATAAAAAAAGATCCCAATAAAAATGCAAGGAGTGAATGGAAGTATTTATGTGGAAAAAACCAATACATTGAAAAAAGTTAAATTATATGTGTCCTGATGAGAACATTCTGTTTGATCTGTGGCAAAAGTTTTATTTGTCCTTAGCATGACTTTGGATTTTATTGGTTTGGAGACATCTGAAAGAAATTTCAGGTAAATATAAAATAGAACTCTTTCATATAAGAAAAAACATGTTTGACTTTCTCAAAGAGGTGCTTGACTTTCTCAAAGAACATCCTTCCATCCCAAGGCATCCAGAGAAGTCACGTCCTCCTGACCAACCTTCAAGGTGTTGGCCAGGTAAGTACTGATCTTCTTCCCAAAGAAATCCAGATGTCTTTTTCTTCTAAAGCACTTAATTTGCTGCTCTGCAGACATCACCCTGGTGTCTTTGATCAGGCCCTGAAGCAGGAGGTGGGGAACAGCCTGCAGCTGGAGGGAGCAGGTTACACTTGTACCTGCAGGCAGGAACTGAATCTGTAACCTCTGCTGGGTGTTGGCTGTTCAGGGAGGGGCCCATTAGTGCAGTATTTCCACTCACATGCATTTTCCTCTTCACTACTACTTACTTTTTATTACTTATCTTATTTATTGCCTTCATCAGGCAAAAGCGTCCCACAGGAAATCTTTCAGAAAATACAATTTCTGCAATGGGAGAATTTATAGCCCACTAACATTTTAAAAATTGTCAACTAAGAGAACCACACAGGCGTCGGTTAATATATATTTTTAATGTCCTTAATGAATCTGTATGCAGCAATTACAAACAAGGAAGTTAATTTAAAACATGTGGTTTATATGCACAATATATCTTGGAACTAATAAAGCTCAAGCAGACAAGTGAAATCAATGTGAAGAAATATATGCAACGTCTTATGTTGAACACCATTTCTGGCAGAAGTCTGTGTCAAAAGCACCTTATAATAATCCTCCTGTGCTTTCTATCTCTTAGCAATTCTCTGTTCCAAAACCTACAGCAATACTGAAAATGAGAACTCTCTGCTAACATGAAATCAATGTCTTGCTTAATGGCTCATGTGAACATCTCCATCAGGAAGAAGTGGGCCCTCCCATAATTGTTATATGTAGATATTTTCTACACTAAGTATTATATGTGCCCCCATTAGCCCAGAAATATTCCCTGCTTCCTAAAGTAGGACTGCAGATCTGAGGTACAATACTCTGCATAAAACCTACCAGCCCCAATCCAGTCAAATAACAAAGATCAAAAGCTGTTTCCATTCAGACAAGCTTTGAGTTGTTGTTTCACTGAGGAGGAAAGACTTGTGTAACTTTTATTTGTTTCAGGCTGAGTCCTTTGATCTGACATCTTCCTCAAACCTGCTCCAATGCCTGCTGTAATATGAAAGTTGAGAGTACTTTGTTTCTAGAAGTCAGATTTTTCTGTGCCTTTTGAAGCTGTCCATCCAAGTTCTGATGTCAACACTGAACTGCAGAGAGGAGAATCATATTAGACTTTTCTTGAGGCACAGAGTGAATTGACATAACTATGAGTTATCTGTTAATATTGTTGTTTTTGTTGCCTGGCCTGATGACTGTGACTCCTGTCTCCAGTGCTGCCCAATATATTCAATCAAAAAAGAACTATGTCTTACCCTTTTGGGTAAGCTGTTGCCAATAATTTCTTTGAGTCAGTTGATTCATTTTTATTACTGTTTTTGTTTTCTTTGTGCTGATATTTCTGAAGCTTTTCCTTGACCCTGGGAAAGCTATTTGAAATGAATGTATTTAATTTTTTTTGTAGTGAAAATCATACTGTGACTTCAATTTTAAAATGAATTGATAAAAGTTAAGAGAGTCTCTATTTGTTAGAATTGCCCTTCATGACTATTTGCAAAAAGAGTAAAAAGTTCTTAAAAAACCTTTAACAGAGTGAATTAATAATTTTATTTCCAAAATCCATAATAATTAAAATACCTGCATTCTTTCTTTCCTTCCTGCTGTAGAATGAGATGAAGAGTTCTAAATTTTATTACAGGAGAGCCACTGCTTTGGGTGTATATAACTGTTTCTAAAAGATTACACAATTTTCAATTGCCAGTGCTTAAATAAAAGATCACAAAATGAAAGTTCTTCTTCAAAGATATTTTCTTAATTTTTCCAAGCCTAACACTTTCTTTTTCAGTTCTGTGTAGAAACCAAGTTTGTTTTCAATCAAATTTTCAGCCTTAGAAGTATTGTTGTACATCCTAAAATTTATCTTATTTCTTCCTTCTGGTTTATTGTGATTTTCTTTTTTTTTTTGGTGCTACTGTTAACTGACAGCTGCCTGCTGAGACCACAACCCTACATTTCTAGATGCTTAAAGCAAAGCAGCCATCACCCAGAAAATCTTCTAATCTAAATTACGCAGGCAAACAATGCATGAGAAGAAATCAGTCTGATCCTTATTTTGAGGTGCACTGAGGTGCACTGGAGATTAGTGGCAAAGTTGATATTGGGGTGTAAGGAAGATGAATTCTTCCCTCTCATGGCTGCAGGGCTCCCAGGGTTTACACTGAAGGACAGATTAGCGCTGGATAAGCAGGTACAAGCTGTGCCCCCATAGGTTCTGTACCAAGGTGATTTCTCTGCTTGCCTCTCCTGTTAAAAAAGTCTAAAACATGGCAGTGAGAAAAAAAAATCAGAATTCTCTGTGGTAAGTATTTGCATAATGACAGATTATGTATTTCCCTTGCATTAGAGTATATTATGACAAATTCACTACAATTTTCAATTATTACAGTCACAGGCTACAAGGTTTCTATAACATTTTAGTGTTATATAATGATCTCTGAAGTGCTCAGAAAGCATCACTGTTTTTCTGTCTCTCCCACCTAGACCCTTTGAGCATTCCAAGGAAACATTCTCATGGACTGACACTTCTCTCTGTCAAAATATATTTCCAAAGGAAAGCTGGGTGACTGCTGCAAGAAACTGTATTCTATAAAAAGTTGCTGGGAAGTTAAGAACTAGAGTTTGGTATTTCTGGAGGCTTTATTTTCTGAATACTGATGGGACATGGCTCTACCAGGTAGAAACAATTGGCATTCACATCGCCCATCCTGAGATGAGGTTGGGTGCAGCTGCCAGCGCTAAAACCATGTCAGCTTCTTTCAGTGGGAGGAAAGGGCACCACCTGCTTGATTAGGTCAGATAAGATGCTGAGGAGTAAAACTCCTACAACTGAGAAAGTTGTGAACCCTCTGGGATCAGGGATGGCAGCAGCTTTTACTTTTCTTCCCATCCATGAGCTCAGGCAGCACAGTTACCTGAGCTTGCAGTGGAGAAGCCTCTAGCACAGCCTTGGATGAACTATCTCAGGGAAGATAATTTGCTCTTGTTCTCAGCAGGCTGAAATAAACTGATTCAAACTCTGCATGGCTAAACCTTGTTTTGTGTTTTGAGTATTTCTAATTTATTTTGCAGCCTTTCCTGTGGACTTGCCTCAAGTTGGAGGATTTGATTTGCTTGCGCTATCCAGCAGGCATGTGAACTCCTGTGGCATTACAAATGGGGTAGATGGATATTTCTGCATGGAGCTTTGGAAGTATCTGAGTTTTCTGCTTCTTAACCTCTTTGGGTGCACACATGTGAGATTTTCTGAGCAGGAGAGAAGGAGGCAATTGATCACCTTACACACATGCTGCCTTTCCCCTTGCTACAGGAACTTACATAGTACTGCTAAGAGAAAAGGGCAGTACTATGAAAATGAAGGGTTCTACTCCTTTATTCCAAATTAGTGATTGAGTTTCCATTTCCTTGGGGCCTCAATATTCTCATAATCTTGCAAGAAAATAATCTGTTTATGGGCTGGGATTAAGTTGCAGGTCGAGCAGTTCTGCTGACTGTGTTGACAGTGAATTTGGAGGCAGTGCTGGGGAGCATCTTCTGCAGCTTTCTGGTCTAAGAGCAGCCCTCTTGAAAAAGGCTTTCTCAGGCCTGTTCAAATAGGCACACTGGTCCACAAGATGCTTCTGAGATATCCACACCTGCTGAAAAGGGTGGAAGGTGGAGTGAGACTGGATGTGGAACCTCTTTTGCTCATTCTTGCTCTGGAAACTTGGCAGTGGGGAAGACATTTCTGTTGTTGCAAACAGTAATCAGATGTCTACTAGAAAGCCCAGAGGAGAAACAGGAAGATTATTAAAGGACTGGAGCAGCTCTCCTGTGAGGGAAGGTTGAGAGAGTTGGGGCTGTTCAGCCTGGAGAAGGCTCAAGAAGACCTTCTAGTAGACTTCCAGTGAAGGGAGCTTATAAAAAAGAAAGCAGGAGAGGGAGTGTTTACAAGAGCATGGAGTGATAGAAGAAGATGGAATGGCTTTAAACTGAGAGAGGGTAGATTTCTATTAGATATTAGGAAGAAATTCTTCACTGTGAGGGTGGTGAGGCACAGGTTGCCCAGAGAAGCTGTGGATGCCCCATTCCTGAAAGTGTCCAAGGCCAGGCTGGATAGGACTTGGAGCAACCTGGTTTAGTGGAAGGTGTCCCTGCCCATAGCAGGGGAGTTGGAAGGAGATGATCATTAAGGTTCCTTCCAGACCAATCCATTCTATGATCCCAGGCAAATTATGCAAATGGGTTCAATAATTACATCTAGAAGGCAGTACAATGTCATGCTTCTCTTATTAAGTCCTGCACTTCTTATTAGTTTATCCCTCTGGGATTTTAGTCTAGGAATAGTATTCTAACCCTTACTAATGGGTAAGAACCCTTACTAATGGTTGATGGGCTTTTAGTGTTTTATCTGAGGATCATAATTCTCCTTTCCAGCTTGTTTTGAAGCCCTGTTTCCTATATAATGTATGTGGAGACTGGTGCTCTTGAGGTTATTGCTCCATCATAACTTGCTTCTGACATCTGGAATGAATTGGAAAAGCAGCTGAACCAGCTTTTGAAAGAAAGGCAGTAGTTCACTCTCATAACAGGTTTTGCTGACCCAGTGATATCATGAATGTATCACTGACTTCCAGAGAAGCAGTGCAGAAGGTTGCTCCATAAATTAGGCATAAAAATGCAAAGAGGATTTTTTTACCTGCTTGGTTCAGGGTTGCAGAGCAGCTGACTGCCTCTTACCTTGTCAGCAAGCTCCTCATAGATGCTTTTATTGGCTGGGGTTTTCAGTCCCATGAAACCTTCAGCCACTCAGCCCCTGGGGCAGATTCTGCAAAATTCCTGGTACTTGCCTCCAAAGTATGGGAGAAACATGAACAAATAAGGCAATATGGAGAGAAAGAGGCTTCCTGGAGCTTTTTCCTTGATTGATAAGTGCGATCACAGATAGGTTGGAGGTGTCATCTCCAGCAGACAAATGGGAGACCCTGCTGCTCTCCAGATCTGCTTTCAGCTCAGGCTCAGGGGGGTCTCAGGCGGGTTCAAAGCCAGCTTTAAAGCTGTGTGTTTTTAAAGCTGCAAGTGACCCAGGAGCCCTCCCCCATGACCAGGAAAAAAGCTGGAAAGGGAGCTGGATTCGTCATAGAATATCACAGAATCATAGAACCACAGAATACACTGAGCTGGAAAGAACCCATCAAGATCATTAAGTCCAGCCCCTGACCTCCCACAGGACACCCACCAAGTGACTGAGAACTTTATCCAAACACTCACTGGAGTCCAACAGGCTGGTGCTGTGACCCCTTCCCTGGGGAGTCTGTTCCAGTGCAGAAACACCCTCTGGGGGAAAAACTTTTTCCTCAGTCCAACCTAAACCTGCCCTGTCTCGGCTCCAGCCATTGCCTTCAGTCCTGACACAGGTCACCAGAGAGAAGAGATCAGTGCCTGCCTTCTGAGAATGTTGAAGACCACAATGAGGTCTCCTCTCAGTCTTCTCTGGGCTGAACAAATCAGGTGACCATACACAGCTGTTTCTTGAGCAGTCCCAGGATGGTGATTGCACCACCTCCATGGGCAGCATGTTCCAAATGCTTAACCACTCATTCTGTGAAGAAATTCTTGATGTCCCACCTGAACCTTCTCTGGCACAGCTTGAGGACATGTACTCTTGTCCTGTCACTTTTACCTGGGAAAAATCTCCCAATCCTCACCTGGCTCCACCCTCTTTTCGGGGAGTAGATACTGATAAGGTCTCCCATGAGCCTCCTTTTCTCCAGGTTAAACAAATCCCAGCTCCCTCAGTGGTTCTTCATAGGTCACATGCTCCAGAGACTTCCCCAATCCCGTTCCCTTCCCTGGACGCACTCCAGCCCCTCAATGTCCTTCCCGAACTGAGGGACCCAGAACTGGGCCCAGGCCTCGAGGTGACCTCAGCAGTGCCCAGCACAGGGGACAGTCCTGGCCCTGCTGCCACACCATGGCTGGTACAGCCCAGGTGCCTTTGGCCTTCTTGGCCACCTGGGCCCACCTGGGCCATGTTCAACTGCTGTCCCCAGCACCCCCAGGTCCTTCTCCACTTTCCACCCACTCTGCCCCATCCTGTAGCTCTGCAGGGGTTGTTGTGACCCAAGGGCAGGACTCAGCACTCTGTCTTATTGAACCTCACCATTAACCTCAGCTCATCCATCCAGCCTGTGCAGATCTGGAATGCATTCTCTTAACTGAGACCAGAGGGGGTCAGAGGGGATCCTTCAGGCACTGAAAACCTGGATTTAAAAATGTATTTTGGTATATTTAGGTGTCAACTGGATGTCTTGAAAGGCTTAGAGCATATTCTTCACAAGTTTTGCAGGTGGAATTTTTTTGCATAATTATAGATATCTCTGTCTGACCAAATGCCTGTCAAAAGCAACAGGAGGGAAACTGGTGATTTTAGAGAAAGTTTTGTCTGATTGCAAAGGTGAGAAACAGCTCATATGTTTCATTTGGTAGTGATGCCCACGTCTCTTTACTGACTTTGAAGAGAGCTTTCATGACTAGATGATGTTTAGAGAACTCTACTGTTACTAAACTTATGGATCCCACATTAAGTAGCAAAATAACTTCAGAAATCAGGCACTTGATGAGCTGAGGCTGCCCTTGGACTTTCTCTGAAGCAGGTGGTAAGTTAATGAAAAAGAGAAAGGGCAAATCAGCCTGGCCAGGTGAATGAATAAAGAAATGTGACTACCAGAGGACAGTGTTTGCTTCCACAGTTCCTATCCAGAGATACTCTCAATATATTTCTGGACTGTAGTGAATGAATCCTGACAAGTCCCACCTGCAGCTGGTGTTTACCAGGATTGTCAGCTCAGCTGGGACATGGAGAGGTGCAGCAGCTGCATTTCCATAACAACCACGACAGAATTATCCCCAAACCCTCCTATGAGCACCCTGGGTGGCTCCTGAAGAGGCCACATGGAATTGTATGTTAAAAACAGCTCCTTCTGCCACAGTTTTCTATATGAAAAGTGGGACTAGTTTCACTGTTGATAGCCTTTAACATTTTGTACATGCAGACCATAAATTCCTAAGAATGGGTTTTATCTCTTGTCT
>NW_005054306.1:1568938-1569136 GCF_000277835.1 Geospiza fortis
TAGTGTGGTATGTGATTTACTTACTCATAAAGGAGCAACTCATTTAACTTTGTTCTAGAATTTAAAAAGACCATGTACCCAGTACTCTGCCCACCACAATAATGACAATAACAATTCCCAAATGTACCATATAAAATGGTTAGATTTATAAGAGTGCCTGGTGCTTTTTTGGACTCAGTTCTCACAGATTTCCTGCCA
>NW_005054306.1:1569176-1572944 GCF_000277835.1 Geospiza fortis
AGACTTCACTGTGTTGGAACTGCAAACAATTTCTTAGATATATAGCTCTGAAATAAGTATTCCAGACAGTATGCTTTTTATTAACTTAAAAAAAAAGAGAGAGTTTCAGTACAGCTAGCTCTCAGCCAAGGAGCATGTATCTTTTAAAATGGTAGATAATGTAATATTAATTTAGAAGACATGGGGCCTCTGCTTTGGGAGTTCAGGATATACAGAAGGTTCAAAACAAATTAAAAATCAAAGAGTTAAACCTAATGATCTTAAAGGGGGACATATACAAATGCAGATAGAAAAGATGACTTCAGAATGAAGCAATAATTTCTGAAAATGGGCCGCAATGAAGTGCCAGAAGGAGCACTTCACAAGGAACCAGTTCAGCCCTGGTCACCAGGAGATGAGTGGGAGGGGGCTCAGTGCCCAGGACAATGCTCAGGTCCCAGCAGAAGCTGGCTGCAGCTCGCCCTTGGTGCTGCCACCATCTCGGGCTTTATCTGCAGATCCGTGGTGGAACCCTGTCCCCTGGGAGATGCTTCTCACCTCCTGGGGCTGGGAGGCTGGGAAGGGATGGGGATCAGCCCTGGTCTGGCTCCAAAACCTGGCTTAAAGCCTTGCCTGGTCTGTCAGCACTTGTGAGGCTTCCCAGGATTTACTGTCAGAGCTGAGCTTTCTGCTGGATGGTGCCTGCCTTGGGGGGCAGCTGGGATTTACACATCAGTGCCTGCTGGGAGGCACAAATGGGCCATGAACTGATTGCACATGAATACTGGAAGTCTTCCCTAACCCTGACTACATGTGGGGGTCCCAGTAATCGATTTCTCGGGGTCTGGATTGAAGGCACTTGAGACAGTAATTCATGTTCGGACTCAGGTGTTTATTATTTCTTATCAGTAGAACAGTCTCACTAGTGTGAGTTGGGCAGCTTTTCATTAGAAGGCACAAAATGGCCAACAATCTCTTGTTACAAGGTCTTTTAAGACTAAACTATCCAATTAAGGACTGACTCCTGGATTATTTTCCCTTTTAATAACTGATCCCACAGAGCCTGCAATGCAGACTTTTCTGCTCAACTACAAAATGCCACCCAAACCCATGAAGAAGAAGGAAGAAGCAGCATGAAGAAGAAACCCAGGATGACACCCTGTGCCCTCCATCTTGCTTCTATCTACAATATACTAAAAATCCCAAAACGTAAATTTCTCACCAAGTGATACACCTACACTACTCTCTGAAATCTATTTCACACTTTTCTGGATTCTGGTCTATCTTGAAGTCTAGGAAACTTTCTCCATGAATGAGGGTCAAAGTCAGTGCTCCCCTGGGGGTCAGGGCAATCCAGAGCAGACAGAGAAATACTCCTGGTGTCCTGGGTTCCCACAACTACATGGGCTGCTTTCATTGTATTGGGAAGGAAACACTGCAGATGTCCCTGAGCAAGGTGAGGCCTGGCTCCATCTCTCAGAAGATGGGCTGTAGCCAGGCTGAGGGGCAGAAGTGCTTGGTCCTGAGGGGGGTGGTGCAATTCTGGGTATGAATTTAGCATTAGTCTAAATACATGCAAAAATATTAACGTAATTGAATTTGGATGCAGAGAGCAAAGCAGGGCTGGATGTATTTTCTGTGGGTGAATGTACCATTTGCTTTCAGTTCCACTTACAGACCTGGTTTTTCGTAATCAAACAGCCATAAATCATCTCCTTATAGCAAAGGAGATGCCACTGGACTTCCTCAGCTCACAGCTTCTCATTAGAGTCTCTGAAATTTAAGCTTGGATTTAAGCAAAATATACCAGAGCTTAGCACAGCAACAACAAAGCTTGCATCTAAGGGATCTGGCAGGCACCCTTAGGAGGGAGTGGGACTCATGAAGGGTTTGGGGGGCTGAACTACATTTGCAAAATGTGTTGAGAATTGAGTGGATCAGTTGGAGGAGTTTTGTTCTTGTGTAAGCAGCTACCACATTATCTTAACCATAAATCTTGCCCTCTCAATTTCATGAACACTCAGCATGCAGCAGGACTTGCTTAATTTTCTCATTCGATTACCTGTCTCTATTTAATAGGAACCATGGAATTCTACAAACTAATGCAAATACATTATAAAACTAATTAGCTGGAACTACTGTGCTTGGAAAAAATGTAGGTTGCCATATGCATGTGGCATCAAATATGCACTTTGGTTTCTATTATGGTGATGGCTTTGTATCAGCAGCAGTCACAGATTGGCAGACAAATGAGAAAGGATTTCAAATGCAGCTTTAATTGATGAAATAGTTAATCTGGAAATTAGGATCCTGCCTCTCTGCAATTGTCAGTCACACATGGTGAGTTTCCAGCTTTTGAAGTACATTTTGCAGATTTTCTGCTGTGCATAATTTAATGTGGTTTTCTATGCACCTGCCTCCCAGCCTTGTCCTCCCCACAAGGACTGACAAATTCTGAATCAAAGTGAAAGAGAAAAAAAACCTCTGCTTCTAAAATGGGCTGAATTACCATCTGGATCAGAAAGGGTTGCTCCTTAGTTGTCTCCCAGTATACAAATGGACCAGCTCACTGTCTGCTTATACCAGTTTTGTCATTCTGGTTCAAACTACTGAAAAAAAAAAGGGGCATGTTCTGAGCTGGTGTAAATCCATAGAATTCTGGTGACTTTAGTAAACCTATTCAGATTTACACTAATTTCCCCACAAGTAATTTAAGGCCAGAAAAGTTATTTATGTTCATCCAGCCTGGCAACACAGGCTGTAGAATTTCATTAGGAATTTCTGTGCTGAATTCAATAGGTTATGGGTGAAACAGAGCATAGCTTGTAAGTAAGACATGAAAGACTGGAAGATTCAAGAATAAGTGACTATAAACCCAAGATATGCTGTGGTTGCTGTGAGCTGACATTCCCTAATTGAACCCAACTTAAGAACTCTGACAAGGAGAAAGCTCATCACATACCCATGTTAACCTCTCCTGATTCCCTCAGCTATAAAAATACACTTGTGTTTGCATTTTGAAATTCCCCAGGGCTGAGATACATCTATTGGATTTGATTAGCCCTTCATCAGTGATATTGGAAAGCTCTCTACATATCAGATATGTTTTCCTTGCACAGAGTATTTTAGGTCCTGATAAAGATATTCCCTTACTTTCCCCCTAATTATTAGGATTCAGTGAGCTCCTAAAGTCACAGAGAACCAGTCCTGGCTTGAACCATCAGGAAGCCAAATTCCAGGGGACAAAAAAGAACTTGAGTTGTTTAGAAATTCTGTGTGACTGTGGGCAGCTCTCCCCTCCATGGTGCTCAAGGTGGTTACCCTCTGGGGTAACTACTGGTTGTGGAGATGGAGATATGGAACAATTTGTCTTTTCCCTATGGTTTAATGAAGAATTTAGCAACACAGAAAGATCATGTGCATGTAGGCTGCAGTGCATGTAGGCAGTGATATTCACACCATAGCTTGGTGGAGACCTTGGTGTTTCAGGCTCTGATAAGAACCTAAATTTCTGCTAAAATTCCCACCATCAGCTCAAGGGCTGGTGAATGCTTGGGTAGATTCAACATGTTAGGTACCCCTGTAGAAGCCTTGTAGAAAAGAGGGATAATGTGCATGTCTCAAACATGGACAGAGGGATAGCTGTGAAGCCAGCCAAGGGTCGTTGGTGATAACACACTGTGAGAAAGAACAGGATGTGCCTGGAGAAGGGGCCATACAGAGATTAGGCAACGTTTTTTTTCTGGGTCCTGGAGAAAAGCACAGTGCAGCACAGGGGAAGAGCAGGAA
>NW_005054306.1:1572972-1623415 GCF_000277835.1 Geospiza fortis
GGGCAAGACCACCAAAAATCCCTGAAGATGCCTGTTCCATTTCTGGAAAAGTCCAGAAGAATGATGGCACATGGTAATGAATTTTCACAGAAAGCTGCCAGCAGACCCTCAGTTACAGAAGCTGTCAATTGGTCATTGGAGCTAAAGCTCTAACCCCTGTGCCAACAGGCAGGACTGAGGAGCAGCCCAGTCACTGGTGTAACCAATGTGTAGAGTGACAGGAAGCCTGACCAGGGAGGGATTGATTGAATTGGCTGCTTTGCTCCAGCTTTGGCCCAAGCTGCCCTTGCTTCTATCTGCTTCATGTCCATCGTCCTCAGGAGCATTTGATGCAGGGCAGACCAGACACATCCACAAGTCCTAACTGCCACAGATGAAGTGTCTGCCATCGTGGACTGCTCTCTGGGCTCCCTAGGATATGGATGGGACAGCTGTGGATGGAGCCAGCTCACAGGGCACTGCACAGTGACATCCTCTGCTCTGTCTGGTTTGGAAGATGGGATCAGAAATGCTTCAGCAGATGAGGAAATGTCCCTGGTTAGGAGGTGATGAAGGTATGGATTCTACCTCATTTGCAGCAGGAAACTGAACAGGGGCAGATACTTGCTTAAGCAAGTAATTTATCTGGTTGTAGCTGCTCCACTTCAAGATAGGAGGATATTTATTTGCTTAGTGATTGATAACTGTACCTTGTCAGTGGTTGAGCATTGGCCACATGACAAGCTGGTTCAAATCCACCCTCTAAAATCTCCCAGTTAGGATCTGTATTGGGATTGTCTAGTTCCCAAGTGAATATCCTGGTCTCAAGACTCTTTCTTTCTGCATGTTCTGGTTTGTTTGTTTGTTTTGTTTTCCTTGGAGGGACTAGATGAAGAAAGAAAAAATAAGATTTTATTTTTTGTGAATTAAATGTGTTCTCACACTTCTGGTCAGCCTTTTATTGCAAGTCAAACATTGTACATGTAAAAGATGCAAAAAAAAAAAGAGAAAACTACCTTGTAGTTAATGTGACTGCCTTGGTGATGAACCTGTCATATCCCTGCCCTTTGTTTTTCCTTAAGGCCTGTAAAATAGATATTTCTTGGAGATGTTGAAAGGTACCTGAGACCTTACAGGTTTCTGTACTCTTGTGCAGGAGACAGCTGGACTTTAAGTACTTAGTCACTTTTGCACATGTATAGCCATTCTCACAGACTCTCAGAGACTGTCATGAAGTGTCAGCTGTATTGATGAATGAAAGATAACTCTTTGTTTCGGTTCCATCTATCCACACAGTTTCTGCTGAGTTTGAGGAGTTTCAAAAGAAATACACTTTCCTGTTGTGTACAGTCTTCCAAAGTGGTGTAATTATCTCAAACACAGCATGTGCTAAAAGGCCTACGGAGAGCTCTTGGAAAATCCCTTCAATTGAGTTTAGGCCTTGAACCAGAACTACATTTTAGTGAAATGGTTGTTTGCACAGTTGTGCCTTCTCAAGCATCAGAAGACACTGGCTTTCCCTGGACATGTATTGTGACAGACCTCCCATCCACTCCAAAAGCACTTTTACCCCAGTGGCTCCAGTGTGAGTCACCTCCTTCATTGTTTCTCCCAGGGATGCAGGGATAGGATGTGATAGAATGTGCAGGAATGGCTCAAAGCTGTGCCAGGGAAAGTTTACATTGGATATTAGAAAGCATTCTTCACCAAGAGGATGGTTGAACTCTGGAACAGCATTCTTGGAAAGGCAGTCAATGCCTCAAGCATTTTAAGAGGCGATGTTTAAGATGAATTTGGACAATGCCCTTCCAACATCTGGGTGAGTGAAGTATATACAGAGATCCCCCTGCTCAAACCATTTCTACTGGCTGGAACAGATTTGGATCCTCTCCCATGGCAAGTCTGCAGGTCACTGGGGACAGCAAACATCTGGTTTGGATGCTGAGAAGTGGCTGAGGTGAGTCTGTGGATTGCAACTTCTTTAGGTATAAAATTAGGCATAGAAGAAATTGTGCACCATGATCACAGAATCACAGAATTGTTGGGTTGGAAAGAGTTCATCCAGTCAAACCCCCCTGCCAAGGCAGGGTCAGCTGGAGCAGCTGGCACAGGAACATGCCCAGGGAGGTTTGGAATGCCTCCCGACCATCCCTGGGCATGTTCCAGTGCTCTGCCACCCTCCATGTAAAGAGGTTCTTTCTCATGTTGAGGTGGAACTTCTTGTGTTTCAGGTTATGGCCACTGCTCCTCCTCCTCTTGCTGGGCACAACTAAAGAGAGTCTGGAACCATCCTCTTGACATCCACCTTTGAAATATTTGTATTTTCTTAGTTTCCTGCACCCTGAGGTTAGGGGCAGCCTTTGGGAAGGGAGGATGTGACCACTCACAGTCACAAGATCCTTGTCCAAATCCTTTGTGGCCTCAACTGTCCCGTGTCTGCCTTTTCCTGACAGACTTTTCTCCTGCTAATGCAGCACTTAGGATCTTTCTCAGCACTAGCGCACATATAATGTGGGGGAAGGAAGTTATTGTTCAGATTTGTTTACTGTTGCACCCTCTGGGTTTGACAGTGTGCCAGAAAGCAGGTGCATCATTTGACAAATGCCTTACTGTGGCATCTGCCTCCTCTCTACATCCTCAGCTTGTAATTTTCAATGGCTTGATGTACAGCATCTAAAATACAGGAAATTCAGCTTATTGACAATTTGATTTCTCAGTTACTGGAAGATTAGAATAAAACCAAAAAGGTACTGAACATTATTACTGGACCAGATGGGGAATTTACCAGGTGCATCTGTAACTCTGTAAATATGGAACATTCCTCCTGTGCAGTTACTTCACCCTGTGCTAACTGCCTTATGCACTAATGAAATCCTTGAGCACAGGATCTGGAAGAGAAAGCATATTGCTGAATAAGAGCTGTTCTGCACTCTTCTACTCACAGAAAAAGAGTGTAGGGGGATAAAACACAAGTAAATAAAGGTAGTATAGAAAGTAATCTTACCCCCTAAAGAGTTGCAGCTGGGTTAATTATTAAAGATTAGGAGCAGGCCTGATGTTAACAGGCCACACCTGTAGCCAATCAGAAGAGTGTTATAAAAGAGTGGATTGGTTGGTTGAGGGGAACTGGAGTCAGTTGGCTGCTGTGAGGGCAAGGAAGAGTCAGTGCCTAGAGGAGCTATCTACAAGGAGGTATGAAACTCTGGCAATATGGAACACTTGCAGTGTAATGACAACAGAACTCTAGCGCTATAATGACAACAAAAGAGAGGCCTACACATAAATGACTTCAATTTCCTGACCAAAGGGGATGGAAGGGAAGATTGTGTGACAGGTGACTATGGTAGGCAGGGTGGAGGGAATAAAAAGTAAACACTGTGCTACTTTTGAAGAATCACAGAATTTCTAGGTTGGAAGA
The DNA here is from genome assembly GCF_000277835.1 of Geospiza fortis. Taxonomy (NCBI): domain Eukaryota; kingdom Metazoa; phylum Chordata; class Aves; order Passeriformes; family Thraupidae; genus Geospiza; species Geospiza fortis. Next base: position 1,576,370 of record NW_005054306.1, read on the forward strand.
GACCTTTAAGATCATCGAGTCCAACCCATCTTCTAACACCTCAACTAGATCATGGCACCAAGTGCCAGATCCAGTCTTTTTTTAAACACATTGAGGGATGGTGACTCCACCACCTCCCTGGGAAGATGATTCCAGTATTTGATCACTCTTTCTGTGAAAAACCTCCTCCTTAATTCTAGCCTGTATCTCCCTTGGTGCAGCTTGAGATTGTGTCCTCTTGTTCTGTCTGTTGTTGCCTGGAGAAAGAGACCGACGCCCAGCTCACCACAGCCACCCTTCAGGAAGTTGAAGAGAGTGATAAGGTCACCTCTGAGTCTCCTTTTCTCCAGGCTGAACAACCCCAGCTCCCTCAGTCATTCTTCATACGGCTTGTGTTCCAAGCCCCTCACCAGCCTCGTTGCTCTTCTTTGGACACACTCAAGCAACAGTAGGAAAATGGGTGATTTGGGATAAAAATTGGGATAAAAATTCTGATTTCTGTTCTCAGTCTCTCCTTTTTTTTTTTTTCTCCTAAATATACTCACTCTTTGGTTGAAATATTTTGCTTTCCTCGCTTCCATTATGCCATGGTTTTCATCTGACCCAATGCTACTCTTTTGTGTGTCGCACAACTCCTTTTCTTCTCTTGCATGTTTTGAGTCTACCTTATTTTCAGGATATGAGGAAAACCACATGTTAATCTTCTCACCCAGCTGGAGTTCACTGCTTAAACTGTGTCTTGTTCCACCCATGTCCAATCTGTTTTCCTTTGTGCTCCTCACATGGGACCTCCTGTTTCAGATTTTTTTGTGTTTCTGTGGATACAATTACACTGCTTAGAAAATCATGCCAAGATGTGAGCTAGGGCCAGGTACCACTGATTTTTCATGCTGCATAACTGCTGGTGTATGCCTAGGACAGCTTTATGCCATCTCAAGATGCCACTGACCAGACAAAGTCTAGTCAATGGGAAATCATACACCAGGGAATGAAACGTGTGTTGGGCTGTATATTTAACATCAAACTGGGTTTGGGTCCTGCCTTCTTATACCATCCTCCAAAGCTGTCCCTGGAAGCTTTGTCTCCTTGAATGCCCCTCACATATCCTCAAACCAGTGCCACAACCCAAAGCACCTGCCCTGATTTTCCTGCTACCAAAACAACAGCCCTGTGGGGTGCCATGGCCCTCACAGATTATGAGCTGGAATATGCACAGCAAATAACAATAAATGTATCTTCAAGCCCCCCCCAGGGAGCACAGAGCTGTGAAGTGTGCTAGGGTGCAAGGTCAGCTGTTTGTCTCCTGCTTCATTTAGTGGCAGAACTACGCCTGTAAATTCTTCTGACAAGGGCCATTGTTTGTTTTGGGATTGTAGTGATGCTATGTTGTCTGTCTTTCTTCTTCTTTTATATCTTTTAACTTTATTTTCTTAGGGGAGCGTAACCTGATACAGAGCAGAGGTTTGGAGACAGATCCTTTGCCCTTTACACCCACCTCTGTGCTCTTTCATCATAAACAAAAAACAAAACAAAAGCAAAACCACACACGCACACACAAAAAGGCAAGATAAAGCAACCTGAAGCTTTGTTCCTGGACACAAGGAGAGTTACAGAGTCAGTCAGTGGTACTGGGAGGAGGCAGCTGATGCCTGGTGTGATCCTTGCCCATAGTGGAAGCATCAGGAGAAATCACACAGAGGTGCCTGATGTGGAGGGAAGAAAAAAAAAGGCAGTTCTCAGGAAATAGAATCACATTTTTCTGCTATTAATAAGTGAGGGCTCTCTCTCTGGCCTGGAGGCCAACTGGCATGGTCTGGCAATAAACCATGCAGCTCCTTGACATCAAGGAAAGCAAATTTAATGTGGAGCTAAATTCATGCTTCTCCTTTGCTGATAAATTCAGCTTGTTTCCTGCTGTTCAGCTGGAACAAATGCTTCCAATCCCTCTGCCCAGATATCAAGCTCAGGAAATAGCTGAAACCCTGGAAGGGCATTTTTTTTTTGCTTGCAAAACATAAAGAAATGTTGTGGGATTTTTTTGTCAGTTAAACTGTTTTAAGACTGGTTTGGTTTTTTTGGTGGTTTGTTGCTTTTGTTTGTTTGTTTGTTTGTTTTTTGGTTTTGGTCATTTAACCTCTTTTAAGACTATTTTTTCCCCTGGGAAATACCTTTCATTTTGTAATTTCTCACAGTCCTATGAGCTTTATTTAAAAATGCAGATATGCAAGAAGAGTTGGTTTTAGTGACATCAACAACAGGATCAGAGAAATAATTACATAATGCTTTTACTTCAGCTGCTTACACTTGTTTTAATCAATTAATATTTATGGTGGACAACTAACTCCCATGGGAGCTGAATATGCTGGTCTTAGAATTTGAAAATACAGCTGCAATAAATTAATTTGTTTGCTTCCAGGAGAAAGATATCTCTTTTTCATGCAGTAGAGAAAAGAGGAAATAATGACAAAAGGAGCCTAATGAGAAAGCTAAATACTATCATATTTATACACTGAGGTGAAAATATGGAGGAATCATCTCCCTGTGGATTTGTTCTGCTCTTAAGCCATTAGAATTGTCTCTGATCTCTGCATCTGCTCTCTGCACACAGTGAAGAAAGGAAGCTGAGCTGGAGACTGGGTCTTCACTTCTTCTTAGACCAAGGCTAAATGAGGCTTTTGAATTAGGAAAACAATCCCCATTTCCATTTAAATTTTCAAGAGAAAGAACTGTTATTAAAAAGCACTCTGTTATCAGTCTGGCAGTTTTTCCATTGCAGACCAAACTGATATTCAGAACTGTGGAGTTCCTATACTGGAAGCTATTTTAATTTCTGGGTCCCAAAATTTCTTACACAAAAGAAATCTCTGTCAGACCATGAATTTGTTTATAAGGGCAACCCTCTCTCACTAAAACAAACAGTGCATTTTTACAAAGAAGTGCAATATTTTTATGAACCAACACATTGCAGTTCAGTCAATGAACCCAGCACTTTTTAAATGGCGGCTGCAGAGAAAATCTGGAAAATCCCAGTGAAGGAATTTTACAAAGAATAATTCTGGACTGTGCTGTCAAACCCCCTCTGTTGAGGTCTAAGAAACTAAGACCATGTTCAGTCTTGTGAAACACCATGGATTTCCAGCTAAATTAAATGAAATTTATAACACAGATGAAAACCAAATTCTTTATGTACCATGTCTGTTTCTCTGCTTGTTTCTGCTGTCATGGATTGGGTGTGACTGTACCAAAGTCGTCAGAGTTATATTGCTTGAAGTAAGTTTGGGAAGAAATTTGGAATTTACGTAAGGTTTGACATTACCTCTGTAACAGTGCAGATGCTTGTCTAGAAGGGGATGGACTTTGGTCATGCTTCATTGCTCCCTAGACCAGCAGCAAGCTGACAGAGATGAGATGGAAACAGTGAATCGGGACATCAATCCCACCCAAATACAATTCACTGATGAAGAGAAATCTGCCTTCATGAAGCCCAAGAATCTCATTTTTACACCATTAGATAAGTGGGGAAGATGTTCTTCCAAGACACTGCAGCACAGTGTGATGATTATTAGCTCAATTCAGTGCCACAATTACTACAGGCCATTTAGCACAAATGTTCCCCCTGTTGCCATCCATTATTCCAGTAGCTTCAAAAATGTCACTGTGTGCAGCTGAGAGCGCTGTGCATCATGAAAGAAATATGGTTATGTGTGACCAACAGCTCAGCCACACATTTATGATGCAAAACCTCTGACAACACCTTTCTCCTTGTATAATAAGGAAAAGGCTACCACTGAAATCAGATGTTGGACCAAAATTTAATTTTAGTCATCATCATTAATCAGTTGCTTGTCACAGGAACAATTTTTCTGTCCTCTTGGATTGGGTTCATCTCGCCTGTTTTCCTCATCTAAAATTCCACTGTCCAAATCTGAGCCACTCACCTTGGATTATTTGCAGAGTCAGCACAGAGAAATATGTATTTCCAGTGGATAATTTTTTCTCATCCTAAAATAGGTATCTGGGATGGAAGAGAGAATCATTTGTTTACAAGTTGTAGGAAATTAGGTGAAATTGTTCATCTTACCCTAAATATATTAACAGCAACAATAATAATAAATATTTTATTACTTTGTGTTCTAGTCAAATAAATTCACTCTTTTCTCTTAAAGCCTTCCTAGCAGAGTGACCCAGGGGGAGGCTGGGAAGACGTGAAACTTGGATTCCCATGGGAAGAGCAGTCAGAAGAGGACGCACTGCACGGCATCCTTCACTCAAATCCCTGGGATCTACAGCATGTGGAGTGTTACTCCACTGAGCTGCAGAGGAATTTGGATACCCACTGCTAATTTGAGAGATGTGCATTTCAGTGTCAACAGTATGGCTATTTCGGTCAGTAGTCTAAGGAGAAACACACCTGAACTTCCAACCTCCCTTTGGGATTGTTACAACCGTAGCTGTATTTGTTTAACAGAAGTAATTTGAGTGTTTAAACTAAATATATTAATTGAGACCTGGAAATAGTCTTTACTGAGTATTTTAAGCTGTCTACCTTGCAAAGGAGTCCAAGCTCACTGTGCAGAATGGTTTGCACTGATGGGAACTGCATTTCTCCTCTAATAAGGGACAGTAGAAATTATTCTCTCTAAATGCAAAAGGGAGATAAGGTGATGAACCTACAAGATGCTTAAATCTCTCTAAAAAGGCTCTTAGGGATGAGATCCTATGTGAAGGTCAAGTAATGACACTCAAAGCCAGAAGCAAGGTCACTGAAGAGCACTGCAGCCTTCACACTGTCACCACCTCAGAGCACATGGCTGATGCTCAAACTTCCAGCCCTGTGGCTGGTCACACTGTGGTGTTCTAGAGATGCTCCCATCTCTCTGTGCAGTCCCCTCAGGCAGAAGGGAAGGAGGGAACAGACAGTGATTCCCCCACAATATCAAAAAAAAAAACATTAAAGTGCATTGCATGAGAGAAAAAAAAAAAGAGGATTTGCTGAGTGGGTCAATGGTGACAGGCTTTGCAAAAAGGGAACAAACAGTGATTCCCCCACGATATCAAAAAAAACCATTAAAGTGCATTGCATGAGAAAAAAAAAAAAGAGGATTTGCTGTGTGGGTCAATGGTGACAGGCTTTGCAAATCCTGGCTTTAAAGAAATTACTCAGAAACCCCATGTAACTCCCAAGAAAGTGCTGAGGAGGCTCTTGAAGAAATCCCATTTCAATTTGCTTATTTAAGTTAGTAGAAAAAAGACCTCCTTGTTACCTAATTTGTTGATGAGTTCAGACACTTTCTGGAATGATTTCTTGCATAATTTACCTTATTGATACATTATTTATAAGTCCTCATTCAATTTTGGGTTCAGGGTTTGGATGTGAGTCTTACATAATGAGTAGCTGGTGTCACCTCGTGTCAGAGGAATCAAAAGTGGTTTTGACAACCCTGGGATTGTCCCTAAAACAGCAATATAATCAGAGTTAATTTTTCACTGCTGAATCATTGCAAAATGCTCCCCTGCCATTCCCTCACAGGAATCTAATAAATTATAATGTCCTTTATCTGTTGAAGGAAACAATTTGCTAAGGAGCAGTGGTTCCTAGCTAAAATGCTCCATAAGCTGAGATCCTAAGATCCCATATCCTCCCAGGATCTATGACTGGAAGAAGTGTTTTCATGATGCACTTTGTAAGATTATACATTCCTTTCAAGTTTAATCTGGATACATGGATTTGGGAAGACCCATGGTGTTTGCACCATGGGCTTCAAAACATGGATATTCTGCAGACTCCTCAGTAATATACATTGAATTTAAAGAATTCAGTGAGCCTTTAGATTCTCCACTGGCCCTGGCAGCTCAGGATTTCCTTTCACTTTCTGGAAAAGTGGTAAAAAATATATATGCATACTGAGAAGAGTGCATGTATATTGACAGAGTCTCCACTCACTGTGGATGGGAAACACCCTTTAGTGACAGGCACATAATAAATTTTGATAGGGAAACAGGATCAATTCATTGCTTGAGATAATAAATCATTTTCTCCTGTTCAAAAGTCTGAAGCTAAATAGCAAAAAAAGTGTTAAGCCTGTCCCACTGTGATCTGAAATATTCTGTTTCTGCCTTGCTGCTTTGTTTAGCAAAGCAGGAAAAGAATTATTACTTGAGGTATATTCCATGCAAGTTTGTTTTCTAATCTGTCAAGCTTTGAATCAGACTGGTCTGATTAATGTAAGAATCATTCACAGGGTTCCCTGTGAAGTGTGCTGGGTATTTTAGATGGCATCAAATCCCTACCTGTCATGAGATCCACTGTAGGAGCCTTTGCTGCTTAAGGCAAGGTGAGTTTTGAGTTTTCAGCTGTACTTCAATGACTGTTTAGAAATAAAGATATGGGTTTGAAATGGGTCCTCAATTTCCCTTCAAAAGGAAATCATTGCTTCTTAGTTAAAAATTGCTAGATCTGTACCTGTAGTTGCCAATACTCATGGCGTGCTGCTCTTCATGGAATGCATGTGAAGAATCATGTAAAGTTCCCTCTGATACCCATGCACCAAGCACCTTGTGCATTACTGCTTCTTGGAAACACATGCTTCATTCTTTCTGCCTGATGACTTCCAAGAGACCTGTGGGCTATGGTCACATTTCCAAATGTCCCTGAACCCTTTAGCACCTCACACACTTTTTGAAGGAAAGGGCAAGTGCAGCTTCCTTCTAATTCTTGGACTTGTGCTTTGAAAACAGCATCTTTTTTCAGACATTTTTAAAGTATTCATCATTTTAGAAGCTGAGATTGAATTTAGTGAGCATTCATACTGAAGATTAATAAACCACTCAAACTCTACATAAACAGACATAATCACCTAGTTTCAAGCAGGTTGGCAGTGAGTCAGTGGCCAAACATTAATTGTAACACCTTTGCTGAATTCCTGTTGGAGTCTGAGGGACATCACTCCCCAGCCCTGTCCATAATCACCCTCCCACACCACAGTCTAGTAGGAATTTATTAAGTGGTGTACTTAGGATGTAAATACAATGGTTTCTGCCTGCCCTCCATTTGGACTTGCAGGTTTGTTTATGCACTGAAGGCTGCTCCCAGCTCCAAGCTGTGCCTGGTGAGCCTGGAAGGGAACAAACACTTTCTGCTACAGATCAGGAGGCAGCAATGCAAACAAAATGTCCTCGTTGCAACATTCCCTCAGGTGAAGACAGCCCACAAAGGGAAAGAAAAAGTGAAAGGTGTTGGTTGGGACAGGTACTGCTTTGATACCATCTGTCACTGCCAGTGAAGTGCGTCTTTGCAAGGACACTCCTGTCACTCACGGGACACCCAGCCCTGACACGAGGGGTGGATCCAAGCCAAACCAGAGGACTCTTCAGAGGGCAGGAGCTTGTGTACACACTGTACCTGAGGAAGGATGGATGAGCTGCAGCTTTGGCTACCAGCAGCTGTCCTGCTTCTGGCTTTTCCTGGTCACAGTGTGAGCTCTGTGCCCACCTACAACCAGGCTCACAGCCCAGACTGAGCAGAAAGGGGGATGGGTGCATACTCTGCTATCCAGCCACATCATTGCAGAAAACACTGGTATAGAGGTCTCTGGAATTTTTTGAGATTGGGATAAGGGGAGCATCCATCCTGACTCAAGCTGGCCAGAAAAATTTGCATCCTTTTTGTTTTTCTTCCCTAACCCCTTTCATTCTAGAATAATTTTTGCTGCAGTGGGGTTTGAAGAACACAATTTAAGAGAGTTTATTCATATTGATGGAGAAATTGTCTATACTAAAAACAGGAGATAAAAATGTGGAAGTTGTACTGCATGGGAGAAAACCAGCAGAGGATTTAGAAATGTTGAAGATGCCCACTGTGCTCTGAAAAAGGAAAGATGCTCCTGAACCAAGGGGCTGCAGATGAATCATAAGATGAAAATCCAGAGAGTGAAGTCTCCTTGTAAGATCAGTCCGGCAGCTGAGTGCAGGTCAGAACCAGGTCCCCAGGTTAATGCAGGCTGCCCTGGCTTCAGAGCTGGCACCTCCACCCTGGCACAGCATGCCATCCTGGGCAGTGTTATCCTTCCACTGGTGTTGGCATCCCAAGCAGGACCACTCCCAAATCCTTCTTGTCTCCTGTACTATGTGCACACTGGACTTCTGTTTATCTATCAGAGTGGTAGGGATCTTTCAGAGGGCCTTGACTATGGCCTCCAGTGTGCTGCAGATTTCACAAGGATGACAGTGCCAGACTCCATTTGGCTAGGGCATATGATTACCTGAATGGCAGAAAAAGGGTGAAAATAAGAACTTTGGAATTTGAATTTATGGGCACCCATTAGCTGAGTCACTGTGACTACTTCTGGTCTCAGATCACCTTTATAAATTAATGTTCTGAAGATTTTGTGCATGGATTTTAAAGATTTTTTCTTTTCTCGTGTGCTGTTTGAGCACAGGTTTATCTTTTCCATTGGTCCTACAGGAGAAGGTGACACAAAAAATAACCCCTTGACTTGGGAAAAAAGCTTCATTCAGACTTGCTGGATGGCAAGAGACTTTGCTTCAAGTTCCTGAATTTTAGCAATGGTCTAATTGCAGCAGGTGTGTCAGAAGTTTGCTAAATGGCAAAAAAAAAAAAAAAGAAAGCAAAAAGAGTAAAAAAAAGAAGGTGCTACTTAAGTTACTTTGAATAAGACAGGAAAATTATACACAGATGCATTTCTGAGTGTTTTATTTCTTGAAAGTGCTAGAATAAAGTAATTTTTTCTGTGTTATCTCACTGTGATTGTCAGTTAAATAGAAGAAATTTGATTTGCACTGGGAAGCTGAGCAAAATATTCTAAGATCAGTTTTTGGAGGATGTACATTCAAATCTTATGCCTTGGCTTTATCTCTCAGATGGGTAATTTCTGAGGTTTGGTAAATATAATCAAAAGGGCACAGACATATCTTGCTGCACCAGTTTCTAACAGCACAAGCACCTGGATTTTGTGATGATTATGAAACAATTCTGTCATATTTGTGGACCTATTTGCATTGCATTTTCAATGAAAGCGAAGCAGAAAAAAAAAGAAAGGAGAAACCTCAAAGGAAGAATAGAAAACTAAAAATACACCCACTCTCTCTGTGTTTTCAAACTAGAGCAGAGCATCAGAGATGAAAGAATCTGCTTTTCTTTAATCTCTCAGTGCAGCTGCCTCATCTGCTGCCTGCGACGTGTCCATGTCACAGGAGCAAGTCTCACCTTTCTCCAAAAGCCACATCCTTCTGACAGCTCTGATAAACAGCAGGCAGCCAGCCAGGCTCACCAGATCTTTCAAAATACCAACCCTGTGAACCCAAGAGTCATTTCTTCAGGAAAGCTGTAAATCATAGCCCAGCTCTGCTGCTCCCAGGGATCTCAGGCAAGCAGAGAATAGCAAAGCACCTCGCCCTCGCTGATCTTTCCAGCTTGCTCCCCTGTGAGCATCCCAGCCCCAAGCAGTGACACTTTTGTCCTGCCCCTTTTCAGATAAGAAATAGTTTAAGCTGAACAGCTGCAGAGGAGGGACATGGTTGTCCTTGTCCCCTTTTTGCTGCAAATGGGGAGGCAAATCCCTCTGGGATCTGGCCATTCCTACCCTGGGCTGGGCCTTCACCACAGGATAACAACAGGGAAAACATACAATGGAGCTTTTTGGGCATATTCTCTGAACTCTCATTGCTTTAAGCTCAGGGACCTCCTATGCCTTTTTTTGAGGAAAGAACATCAAAAATGGTTCTCCCTCATCACGTGCCACTACCACATGATCAGGCACATCAGTGGATTAGGCACAGTGGTGGAAAGCAGCTGAAGACTCACTTGCTCACAATCTATGTGAGCTCCACCAAGACAATATTTAAAGATTATAATAAAACTTTCATTGTGTAAAAGGAAATAAAAAGAATTTCATGCAAAAACTCTATTTGTTGGCACTTTTTTCTTTTCATCAGTAGGGCAAAATTAGCACCTGGGGGATACTGTAAATTTGTCTAGTCCTGATAAAAAATAAATGAATACCACAAATCTTCAGCAGTAAACTAGTTAATAATGTATTGATCCCTGAATTACAGGGTAAAAGTACAATATATCTTTTTTGGAGGGCACACCTCCATTTTCAAGCATTCTTATTCACCCTGGATACATAAATCTGCATTACTGAGGAGAAAGTCTAGCACAAGGTAATAGTGGTTGCTTATCAAAAATTTATTAAAGAGTGACTTAATAATATAAATGACACCAGGGCATGCAAAGAAAAAGAAAAGATGAGCTGGTGTTTTCAAAGTAAACACAGCAATGCAATATTTCTTCTGACTCCTGTAACGCATAACAAATAGATACCAATGAGGTGTAGACCAACTTCACTTTCTTTGTTTATGCAAATATTTATTTCCATACACAAATATATGCATAAGGCTTAATTATAATCAGAAAACTTAATTATAATCAGAAAGCCTAATGATTATCAGAAAACTTAATTATCACGAGCAAAATTGACTTTCTCTTTTCAAAGCTCTGCCTTAGTGAGGTAACTGGGATGTGAACCTGTTACCACTGAAATCATGGATTAAAAGAGGCATTGTGAGGCAAAAATCAGGCTCCTAACTCTCACCTGAGTTGTTTAATGGCTAATGCAGTTACTCCTGGTTCATCAATCCTATGCTTGTCTTTCTAGATCATGCAAAATATCTTTGTAACTCACTGTTAAAATTGAGAGTTGCTTGGGCTGCATTATTCATCTAGTTAATGATGATATTGCCACACAACAAACCGCAGCAGGCACCTCCTGAGTTAATTCCAGCTGAATTCAAAGAAAGCACCATGACAGAGGCTTAAACAACCTCCGTGAGGGATGCACAGGAAGGTTTGTGTCAGGTCTGTTGAGTCAGGGCTGGACATTTCATTATGAACAGGCCCTAGAAGAGAAAAATATGTAGGGGACTCACAGAGCATCAGCTGATACCAGAGGAGAGATCTTTTTCCTCACCTTCACTTTACTTGAATATTTTATTAACTTGGATTGTCACTTTGCCATAAAACTGAGTGAAACTTGCAGAGAGAATGGCTGTAGAAGGGAAAGTTTGAAGATGCGAAGAATGTTCTTGTTGAACTTATAGAGTCAATCACAGAATGGTTTGGGTTGGAATGGACTTTAAAGGACTCCTCATTCCAACCCCTTGCCATGGGCAGGGACACTTTCCACTATCCCAGGTTGCTCCAAGCCTCATCCAACCTGGCATTGAACCTTTCCAGGGATGGAGCATCCACAGCTTCTCTGGGAAACCTGTGCCACTTTCTCGCCACCCTTCCAGTAAAGAATTTCTCCCTAATATCTAATCTAAACCTGCCCTCTTTCAGTTTAAAGCCATCTGCCCTTGCCAAAAGTCTCTCTCCATCTTTCTTGTAGGTCCCCTTTAGGTACTGGAAGGCAGCCATAAGGTTCTGGGTCTTCTAATACTCCAAATACTTCCTTTAATAAAGTGTCATTTACTTTACAATTCTCATGTTAACCTGTAGCACATGGAGAGGAGACAGAAGAAAACAAAATGTTTTGCTTTTCTGCTGCAATGCCAGACCCATGGCCAGGAGTTTCAGAAGTGCAGCTCACTCTGAGATGTATCCACTGCTCTCAGAATATTTTCAAAAGTTGGCAGTGCCATGGCCTCTGTTGTCTAAGCTTAGACCAGTCCATCCATGTTCATACTGATAAAGTCTTTATCTTCGGAATTAGGAATGGAGCTGCACATGGGGAATGGTCATTTGCCCAAATTAACCCTCAGGGTAAGCTTTGGAGGTTTATTGAGTTATGCCTACAGTAGTAGAAAAGTAGCTAAGACAAATTCTGATTGCAGGCTCCAGTGTGTAGTTATTGGTGTTATTCAGTTGTAAAAGTGAACATTTATGCAAGCAGAAGTGTTCATGGGCTCTTTTTTCTGTGTTTCTTGTTACTACTGCAGAGATTTCTGTATTACAGAGGAATTTTTTAATATCTCTCTCTGTTTGCTTATGACAAAATGAAATCATAACCCTGATTTGGACATCACTACTTATTGCTGTAGATGTGACAGGGATGCTACAAACAATGTTATCACCTGCCACATCTGATATGTGTCCTTTAAGTGCTAACTGTACATTCCTTTCCCATCCCCCTTATATGTGTCAAATTAATTATAAGCTTTTTACAGCACAGACTTTATCCCCACAAGTATTGTTGTGTGACCTCAGTGTCATTTTTGCTTCCTGGACAAATGAAAACAAGGACGAGTGAATCAATTAATTCTTGGGAGAAGAGATTGTCCTTTTCAGGTGGTCCTGAATGAAAAGGACAGTTCTGAAGTAGCCTGGCAGAACTTCCACCTCTGTCTAACTCAGAACCAAAACTGTGATTTACACCTAAAGCTCCCACTAGCTTTTCCTCACTTGTGTTCATGGCTTGAAATGTGTCTCCATTTCTCCATATTTGGGTTGTGGACAGCTCATTTTTCTCATGCTTTGGAAAAACTACAAGGGTGACACTGGTGCAGAATTGCCATCAGTCTTCAGAAGGATGTTCTATTGATTTCAGATTAGCAAACATCATCTTGGAAAGGCTAAAGTTAGCCTGGACTAAAGAAAACCAGACTGGAAGAAATGGTGGCAAGGATCTTGCAAAGTGCAGTTTTACTGAGGTCAGGGACACGGGCTGATTGAACACTGCGGGTCTCTCTCACTTCTGGATTTGGCAGAGGGGTTGTCTGTTCACATTTTTGTCATTTGTCAGCTGTATGGATGTGCCACAGATGAGGGAGGCACGTTGTTAGGTTTAGACACTCACTGTAATGTGTGAAAAATAGAGGTTTCTCTCTCAGAGTGGGGATGTACTGAGGAGTTCTGCCTGCCCTCCAATACCCAGACTTCTCTTGGGTGCCATCTGACAAAATATTTAGGTGTGAACTATTCAGTAGGTCTCATGCATGTGGGTAAAGTTAAGTAGCAAGCCAATCTTCAGAAAAGATGGGAATTGCAGATGCAGGCTCTTAACTGTAAGATAAAACATTACACTCTAAAGGCAGCTCTTTTTTGTATTTTTGTTCTGAGCACATTAGGAATTTTTCATTCATCATCCTTCTGACATTGGAAATAGCACAGGGTAAGGCTAGGCAGAAGGGCAGATTTCAACCTGAGCACTCTATTGCCTCTGTCTGTAGATTTACATGATCTCGGGTGTGTACTCCTGCAGTTAATTACATTTATTCATCATCTTTTGATGACATATTTCCATTACATGGCATCTTCCCAGTGTCACTGTGTGCCTCTCTGCACAGATTGGTTTGCTCTGAGGAATAAAATGGAAATAATAACAGTCTTTCCACCATCACCCCTTATGACCTGAACTTTTAATGTCCATAAATAAAAGTGATGAGGACTATTCTGCAATCCCAAGGCCTCGAAGTTTTCTTTTCCCATTCTCAAGAAAGGGTTTAAAGCATTGAAATACTGTTTTCTTATGAGTTTAAGATTTTCTTATGGGAAAAATTATATTTTCTGCTGGTAGAGAAACTTCTTTGGAGGTCTCCCCAGACTTTCTCTCTTGTAATATGAGAAATCTTGGCTTGCTGAATGATGAGGGAAGAAGAGACTGAACTGCAACAGTATTTCCAAAAGTGCAATACCCAGGTCATCCTCTTCAACAGCAAATAAAAATTGAGGTGCAGAGCAATGAGGTGACTTCATTGAAGTCACCCAAGGGCAGACCCTTGTCCTTTCCAGTGCAACCACTCACCTCTCCTCTGTCCTCTTAACAATGTCATGTGAATTTTGGATATTGTCAGCCACTCTGTCAAACAAATAATGTATTTATCTTCTTTTTTTTTCCTTAATAATTTCTGAGAAGAAAAAGGAAAATAACTGAGCAACTCAATAATTTGTCATGAAATGTGTGCTCAGCCCAGGCTACAGGTGTGAGATTTCCCAGACACACTTGAATTAAACCATCTCTGAGTTCCAGTGAGTAGAGCTCCACATTGGTTCTAGTGGGTGATGGATGATGCTTCCCTTCCCTTCCCTTCCCTTCCCTTCCCTTCCCTCACAGAGCATGGACAGGCATCCACCTGTGCTCCCTATCCCTTTTTATAAATGAAGTATCGTACGTTTTAAATTCTGTTAATAAGGTAGGAAGACCAAGATTTTAAAAATGTCAAAGTTAAGATTTTAAAGGAAATTTTGATTTGCCTCTCTGTGTGGCCATGTGTAGAAATGGTCCATAATTCCATGGGCACATTTTATTTGGTTGCATGGGGACTTGATTTGCTGGATTTGATGTGATGCTCTCCTTATTTAGTGCAGAAGATGAAAAATAAGTAGTGATGGAGACAGATCAATATTCTGCTTCATTAATTAAATACAAGTCAGCATAATTCCTTTGAGCAGGTTCCATCCTGGTCCCCCCAGCAAGAAGCTGATGATCAGAGGGATCAAAGAGCTCAAAGCAAACTCAATGCTGCTCAAGCTGACCATGCTCTGTGCAAGTGCACTGGACCCATAATTTATGTGCTGAATTCTTTGAACTTTGTAAAGAATTAACAATGAAAAACTTTGCAGTTTAAACATTTAGTAAAAAAAGTGGGTGCTTTTCAGAGAAATAGTAAAATGTGCATACCTGATACTCAATTTTCCTGTCAAAGTTGAAGGACGAACAAACTTTCTCAATGAAAATCTGCAGGATGTAGAATATTGTACACACTCACATATATTTATATTTTTTGCATGCAAAAATAGAACAGCAAACTGATGCCTCTCTTCCCTTCCTTTTTTCAACATGGGGGGAAAAACCCCAGAACTTTTTTTTTTTTTCCTGAGACTTTCCATTAAAAATCTTTTTCAAATTAAAAAAATATTCTTTTTTTATGGACACTTATTCTTACTTCTTCTCCTTGGAGGTTGAAAAGGATGCTAAAAATTATTAAGTTTTCACCACAGGTTTTCTCAGGGGCATGATTTTCATTCAGAGTAGGAATGTCTGAGGGATGAATGATCAGGGATCAATGTTTAATTTTACACTCTGGACTGGTTTTGCTATAGACCACATCAAATATAGATGACAATGAATTAAAATAGTTTCTATTCTCTTTTCACACCCACATGTGCCTGAATGAAGGGTTTGTTGTTGCCTCTTTTTTTTAAGTTGTTAACGCAATTAGAAATAGGCACTGTGAATGTGTACATATGATATTTTTCCACTGGATCCCATTCAAAATTTTATATAAATCTGAGGGATTAGATTATCAATTTTTCCAATGCTCATAGTATTAATTTCTTTATGAAAAAGCAAAACATAAATCAGAAGAGTTTTCAGGGGATACTAGGAAACTAAAAAAATCTGAAAAACTTTCCTTATGAAAAAATGAATTATTCAAGAGCAATTTTCTTGGGTTCAGGGTGTACTGAGCTGTGTTCTCTCAGTTCACATTAAAACCTCTGAGTTGCAATGCAGTGATGTGAGTCAGGACCTCATCCCCTGTACAAAAACTGCATTTGCACTTATGATGTGACTGTTGGGGAACTTTTGGAGAGCTATTATTGACATTTCAGAGAGGAGCATGGGAGCAAGGAACACAAGAGAGTAAAGACTAGATTTTTCCTAAGTTCTAAAAAATAAATGCCTCAGTTAGGGGCATTCCAGAGGGGCATGATGACACTGAAGTCATAAAATGCTTTTTCTATCTCAAAAGATTTTATGTCACAGATCTTCATAGTAAGAATTTTTGTGTGTCTCTCCATTGATGATGGAGGGATTTCAAAGACAGATTTCTCCAAAAGGGTAGAGGAACACTTGGACAGCTCACTCATAGAAGTTTGATATCCCCCTCCTGCACAGCTACCTTTGGTAGCCACTGATATTAGTGGAATTAGGGCTGTGCCAATATCTCTCTTCTGGGCCATTTATGCCAGGGGTGCTTAGGGGCACTTCAGTTTTGCACCCATTGCCTCTTTCCCCCACATCATCCTTGATTACATCCCTATAAACCTATGCTGAGGTTAATTCTTTAATTCTTCTGAATCTCAGTGAGTGAAGAAATAATAGTTTTATATAATTAATCGGGAATTATCTTCAAGTAACATAATCAATACTGTCCTTAAAGATATCAAACAATGAAAACTCTAGATACTAGTTCTTTGTTCTCTTATTAGCAATGGCCATAATGGCCCAGCTGTTTTCCTGAGAGAATGCTGAAGCATCTTTTCTGGTTACTTAAATTCTAACCCAAAGCACCAGGTTTGGGTGGCTGGTGGGTCTAGGTTTGCAGAAGAGCCATTGAGTTCTGCCACATACTTGCAGCTTGTATGAAATTTTTTCTCACAATTTGTGTGAAGTTTTTTCTCACAATTTTCTCAAAACTTGCGTGACTTTTTCTCTTGTTCTAAACCAGATATCATAGGTGAGGACACTCTTTGTCAAACAACCCTCTCACCCCCCAAAAGCACTGCTGCTCCTAACAGTCTGAAGAGATGGCACCCTGAGGCTGTAGAACCTCATTAGTTTTGGCTCTCAAATAAATGCTACAGGAAACTATTGAATGTCACTGTCATGTTTTATGACATGAAATCTCTTTGCCATGATTTTTCTCCTGAGAAGCTGAGAAGCCTCAGAAAAGAAATGTAAACAATAATTATATGATTGCTTGGAATGTAGTTTGGAGGTTGCTTACCAACACGTGCATCTTTGATTGGTTCCATGTGAATTGTTTTTAATTCATGACCAATCCCAGTCTAGCTGTGTCAGAATGCTGGTCAGTCACAGGTTTTTTATTATCATTTTTTCCAGCTTTCTGATGTCTCTTTTCTCTTTCTTTAGTATAGTTTTAGTATATAATTTTCATATAATATAATATAATATAATATAATATAATATAATATAATATAATATAATATAAATCAGCTTTCTGAGAACTTGGAGTCAATTCTCATCTCTCACCTCATCCTGGGAACCCACAGCAATACCGCAACAATTGGTGACCACCAACAATTGAGTAGTGAGTGTACTTCTTAAGAGAGTTGGTACCTAAAGATATCAGACTCTAAACCTCCCATGACTTTCTTTAGAAACCAAGGTTTTACATGTGTTCATATAACACAACAGCTACTCCATGGCAGAAGGAGAGAAAACTGAGAGTAGTGGAGAGAAATCAGCAGAAGCCTCAGTGGTAGGGAGAGACCTGTGCTGGCTGGGGAGAGGAAACAGGTGACTGTCAGCACCACAGACATCACATACATTTGAAATAAAATGATTTGAGAAGAAAAGCAGGCATGGAGATGAATGAGGCTTAGCTGCAGAGATGACAGCCTAGCAAGGGTAGACCTGTGCTTGCGGCCTTTAGGACACCACTTGTCCTGAGGGACTATTTTGGCTGCCCTCCATAGACACCCAAGGTTGGCCCCTACAAACTGAGAATTAGACCACCAGGGTGTGTTTTCTTCCTGCTTGAAGTGCTCCTGGACCACTATCTTTTTGCCAGAAGCCTAAGCAAGTGCACAGATTTCTCTCTTTCAGCCCCCTGCACCCTTTGCAGCCTCCAGGCAAACATGGGGGGAGGTTCCTGCAAGGTGCTGGAGACTCCACTGTCCTTGAAGTTGGAGCTTTATGTCTGAAGAGTGTGATGCTTCCAGCCTCAGCTCTTTCATGATGTTTTTGCCTTCATCAATTCCTGCTTCCAGGAGGAAATCTCCATTTAATGTAAAGGGATGCCTCTGGCTTTGCCCTGTTGCCAGTGTCTTCAAAAGCATCAGCATTTTTTATTCTAATTAAAAATGAAAAGTCATCAATTATCTATCATTCTTGGGCACAGATTTGAGCTGTGCTTGAAGTACCAAATTTCCTTGCTTGCCTCAGTGTAGCCATTCTACCTCATGGTTAAAAAAGAGGGTGATTCTAGTGAGATAAAAAAGCACCATTCACACTTAATCAATCCAGGCTCATTCATACTTTATAGCTTTCAATTGCAGGAGATAATTCCTCTTCATTATTATTACTTTAGTCATGCATCCTGCAACCCACACGTAATCTCAGGTTCCCAAGTTCCCTGAAGGATTCTGTTTGGACACCTTGCTGTTTTACTTATCCCCTAATAACAGTGTAGAATGGACTGAATGACCCATATCCATGGAAAAACACAACCGTGTGCTCAGTTCCAGAGTGATATTTTTCATATATTTGTTCTACTTTTGAAAATACTCACCAAACTGAAATAATAGTAATTTCCCTTTTCTGCAGGGTTTTGTTGCTTCCCAATCCTCGCTGCTTTATTTTGCAAAAAAAGATGATCTGCCAATTTCAGTGGGATTAATTATATGCTAATGCTTTGCAAAAGTCTACATTTAGCCAGAAATTCTTTGAGAAATATTAGCAGTAAAGAAATGTAGAATATTGCCCATTATGCCTCACTGCTCCTACTGCTTCAGCAGCTCACTGCTGCAATAGCACATTTATCAAATTGCACCTGAGCAAGGTATGAAATCCATTTCTACTAACAGAACCATGAAGGAAAAAATGCTTATTTTTTGGAAAGTGCCTGAGTACTGTTCACATTGTGAAAATGACTGGCAGTTTACAAAGAGAATCTGTAGCTTTCTAATTCATTTCAATTGGGTAGAAACATATTTTTACTTGACAGTTTTGTCGCACTCAATTTTTTAACAGTTCAGCTTTTTCTGGCTTTGAATATTTCTGATCAATATGATCTCATTAATTTATCTTAAAGAATCCTCAGTTTTGATGGTTTTCAATATCTGACTTGGTAAATCAATCAGAACTACACACTGATAAGAAAGGAAATCTATCAGAAATGAGATTAAATCCTTGAAATATAATAGAAAGTAAAAATCTTACAAAGAAAATAAAATTTCAAAAGATACTATAGCAGCAGCTGAGTTCTAATAAGAAGCAAATATTTCATAATATTCCAAATGAAATATGAGCCAAAATTAGGAGTGGCTGTTGCTGATGTGGGAGAAAAGATGTGCTGGACCAACATCAACAACTGAATTGTGAATTATTATGCCTTGTTTAACCCATGGAAGCTTCTGGCCAGGGTGGTAGCCAGCATTATTTGCCTTTGATAGCAGTAATGTGTGTACTGAGGTGATGGGGGCTTTGGCAACCATCAAAGGGCATTTGCCAGCCAGCAGAGGCAGCCAGAGCAGGCTGGCAGTGCCAGGGGATGCTCCTGAGCCAGGAATGGCATCACAGCACTGAGTGCATTGGCAGGGCAGTGAGGCAGAGATCACAGAATCATGGAATTGTTTAGGTTGGAAAAGACCTCCAAGACCACTGAGTTCAGCTGTCAACCCAGAACTTTGTTCAGCACCAAACCATGTCCTCAAGTGCCACATTAATCTTTTTTTGAGACATTTCCAGAGATGGTGATTCCACCACTTCCCTGGGCAGTTTGTTCCATTGCTGCACAACCCTTTCAGTGAAGAAATTTTTCCCTTTTATCTGATCTAAACCTCCTCTGGCACAACTTGAGTTCATTTCCTCTCGTCAGTCATTACCTGGGAAAATAGACCAAGCCTGTCCCCTCCTGTCAGGGAGTTGTGCAGAGCCAGAAGGTCACCCCTGAGCCTCCTTTTCTCCAGGCTGAGCCCCTTTCCCAGCTCCCTCAGCTGCTCCTCATCAGACCTGTGCTCCAGACTCTTCCCCAGCTCCGTTCCCTTCCCTGGACACGCTCCAGCCTCAGCCCAGGGGCCTGCAATGCCGCCATGGCGTTCAGCAGCCTAAGGTAGGAAATGCCAAGTCATGATGAGTGGACCTTAGAAGCCCTTCTCCTGCCTCCAGACCCTTGCTTATCTCTCTGTAAGACCATTTACTTTCCTCTAACCCTTACTCTTGGACAATTCCTAAAACCCCTGTACCCTATTTAAAGGGCTACTTTTGCCCAGCTCGGCAGAAGAGCTGTCCCTGAGAACCTTCCTAGAAGACTTTAATAAAGACATCACTGTGGAACCCCACGCAGCGCTTCTCCTCTCTCTCCCTGCGTCTGCCCAGCAAGCAAAGAGCTGAAATCACAAAATGAGCTGATAATCACTAGAGCTGGTATCACCTAAGCTGGCTAAGGTGGCCTGTGTCTGGGAGCTGTTTGGGAACTCGGACAGGCTGTGCTGAGCAGGACTGCACTATCTGGACCCATTGCAGCCTGCCGGGGATACCCGAAAACCCGGCCGAGGCCGCATTGCTGCCCCTCAATGTCCTTCCTGAACTGAGGGGCCCAGAACTGCACACAGGATTTGAGATGTAGCAGATGCTGGCAGTAGTTGCATAAATTCATGGAGATAATGGTGAAACTAGAATGAGGTGTCTGAAGACTGACAAGGATTGCTCTAAAAGATATTTTAGAGCAATCATTTCTTCCCATTTCAAGCAAGGTCCATATGTGGACCTCCAGGGAAGAGCTCCTGGCTGGTTCCCCAAGAGGAGCCAGAGGATGTCCTGCATTGTCAAACACAGGTTTGATAGAAGGAATAGGTTAAAAATGCTTTTTGCCATCAGTAGCATCTCACTTACTGTCTGGATACCTCCCAGAGCCATATTTTCTGAGGTACTCACCTTTCAAGGAATGACAAAAAGCTAAATGACTGACTAAATTAACTAAAAATTGATGTTAGACATTGGGCTTCTGCTTGGGGCTTCCCCCTCAACCCGCCAATGTGTTGCAGAAGTGCTGCACATGCACAGCTCAGAGCCCCATGGCAGCTATGTGCTATCAGTGTCCCTCCAAACTGATCTGGAAACCTGAGCTGGGAACAAAAAAAAAAAAGATTGTAATTGCAAATAATAATAGAAAATCAGCAGAAAATAGCAGAAAATAAGGGCTAGGTTTAAAAATTGATCAGTGCTACTTGTTCTGTGGCTTCCAGATCTACTTTTTTTTCTGGGTTGTTTTAAGATTTTCAGCCTGTGTTATGAAACCTACTGTGCAGTCATGTGGATCAAGACAAGCTGAGCACTCCTCCTGCCTGGGGTTTTTGGACCACTCTGACATTTTTCAGACAGACACAGCTGTGCCAGAGGGGTTAGAAAACTGGAGCAGTTCTATTACAGTGTTAATTTACATGGGGTATATTTCACTTTCTTCTGGGTGAAATGAAATTAATTGGCTTTTTTTCTTTTTTTTTTTTTCAAGTGAACTTTAAAAAATTGTGTGAGTTGATCAAAAGTCTAAGTGCTTTTAAGTATTGATGGAGCTGTTGTGCTTGCTGTGGATGGGAATTCTTTCTCTGCAGTGCTCAACAAAATCAAGACCTATTTCTGTGATGTGTTATTCTATGTTTTATTTATTTGGAGTCTTTCACTGGATGATTTAACACAAGATGCTGTAGATAGTAAAATGTCCATTAGCTTAAAAAAAGTGTCCAGAGAGCTAATTAAAAATTATTCTATTAAAAAAATGAAATAAAAATTCTTTGGCTTAGGAATTTGTCTCAGTTGCAAATGGTTAAGTTCTGGGAGGGTGTACCAGTGAAATATTAAAATATTTTAAAATATGTTACACTTTCCTTGGACAGCCTCATCAGTATGAACTGCAGTGTTGGTGTAAGTGAAGAGTAATATGCTTATACTTCATCTCCTTAAAAAAGTGCCACATGCAGATGGAAATTGTATTTGGATCTTGCTGTTATGGCCTGTGCAGTCCTTCATGGCACAGAGGTGATGGGATGTGGGTTAAGTGAGCATAAAGACCTTCTCTGCTTGAAGCTGCAGGATGCAAGCAGCATCCTGTGGGTCTTCTTTATTACCCTGGCTGAAAACAAAATGCATCTCTACCTGATCAGGGCAACTATTCAGGGTTGCCATTAAATTCTGAGAAACTGAAGAAAGTAATGAATAGATTCACAGCATATCTTGCTCTGGAAGAGAGTTTTGCAGGTCTCCAGTTCAACCCTCTGCTCAGAGTTGATCTAACTTTGAATTTAGCTTGCTTAAGGATTTGCTTCCTTTCAAGTTTTCAATGTCTCCAAAGGCCAACAATTCATGATCTCTCTGGGACCTTGTCTTAGTGCTTAATCACTTAGAATTTATTTTCCTCTTATAAAGCCAGAAATTCCCCCGCTGCAACTTATGTCTGCTGCATTTTCCCCTTGCACCATTTGGTTATGAGAAGAGCTGGGCACCCTTTCTTTGGTGGAAGAAAGCACCAAGAGCCATTTTTCATAGAATCACAGGATGGTTTAGGTTAGAAGGGACCTTAAAGATCATCTAATTCCAACCCCATGCCATGGGCAGGGATGCCACCCACCACATCAGGACATGCTCTTTAGGCTGAAAACCCCGAGCAGTTCACTCCAGCCTCTTCCAGCAGTGGCTTTGGTAGGGATCTCATTAAAAGACACCCACAGAGGGTGAACCAGGCCAGTCCTGTTGAAAGGCAGCTCTGAACACCATCACTGTGCCTGAAGAGGTGAGAAACAGCCCAGGACAAACCTGCTGAGCTGTCAGCTGCCGAGGCAAATGGGGATGCCACGACTCAGATGCCTGATGTAGATCTGGTGGAACAATTCAGCTGTGAAAGCTGAAAGGAGTGGAGGTAAATGAGCAGTGAAGGCTGCTCTGGCTGGTTTTTACAGATTGGGTGAGGAGGACAGCACCCTCTCAGTGCTGAGGTGAATTTTATGTCTGTCTTGGTACTGCTAGATGCTGTAGAGATGGCAACACCACTGCATAGCAATTCTCTGGGAAATCAAACTGTTGATTACAGCATACAGAGCTGGATAGGATTTTTTTTTTTATCAAAAGCTTTTTGCTATTGAAATTGCTATCGATATTTAGTAAGGATGTTCTTAAATGTTCTCAGATTGGCAAAACATTCACTCAGAAAGGTTTCTCTTAAGTGAGATGTAACTTTAGGAAAGAATTAAGAAAGCAAAGTTTCTTTCAATGTCGAGGGAAAATTCACCTGAATTTCCCCCTGGTGACCAGGTCATGTTGCAAGGAGTGTGAGTCTCTGAATATTTTGTGTCAGGATCATTAAATTGGTATTTTTGCAAGTGCAAATCTCTACTTCTCCTCATTAAACTCTGCAAAAAGGCTCTCTTTTGTCTGCTGCAAAATGAATCCAAATAGTGAAGAATCAATAGTTTTTCCTCCCTGGTTGGCTCTGATATTATGCAGTCACAGACTTCCAGCCTGAAGTGACATCTTGTATCCAGTGTCCGCAGGATACAAGAAAAAACTTCCCAGCAACAAATCAACAACATCTTCTTGTTATTTGCCATTTTATTTCTGTGGCTTTATACATTTATTTTACAAAGCATTTTTTAAAATAAGTATTTTATTGCCTAAAAATTGGATAAATCTGTTCATATGAGAATGATAGAACTGCTACAGGCCTTTTAGCAAATAAATAACAGCTTAGAAAACTATTCTTCTGTTATGGAAACTGCAGCAAATAAAGGCTTTATCAGCCATGAATGAAAGTTTCACAATCACATTTATTTTCCTGAGGTTTATTTCACCTCTAAATCTGTAGAATATTTCAGCTTCTAGAGCTAAAGTTCTGGAATCTTTCCTTATCTCCACTGAAATTCACTTGTTTATGCAAAGGAATAGCAAACAGGCAAGACATGCTGCTGTATTTTAGGTCAAGTTGCAGTATTGAACAAATTTCCAGTTCCAAGAATGACATGAAGTACTCAGTTATGCTGGGCTATACTGGGTTTATGTTTCTTGATAACTCCTATTGCTCCTTGGGTTTTCTGATTTCTCTTTGTCAAAAAATGTAGGATTTGATCTTTGGCCATAATTAAGTGTGAACTGTGTAAAAAACTGGGTTTCATTTATAGGTCTTGTGCTTCTGAAAAACAAATAATGCATTTTAAAAGTTCTGAGGTGAACCATGTCTGATATTTCTCATCTTGATTTGATGATCTGGAGGTCTTTGGTGGGCTGGGCTGTACAGTGAAGCAGGAGACCTCTGATAAATGAAGCTGTGCACTATGGAAGCCCTCTGTGGATGATTTTCCAGCACAGGTCCTGTTCATATTTATCACATTGGTATTAAAAATTACCTTTCCAACAGCAAATGCATATTTTCTAGTGCTTATAAAATATGGGGCTTTGGAGTGCATTGGTTTGAATCAAAACTGACAGAGAACTGGGGGCACATTACCATCCCCTGCATCTGGTGTCTCATTTTCCACAAAAGATCCCAGAGTTGAGGAAGCTGATGATGTTGAAAGCTGCTTAAAGAAAACACTCTTTTTCCTGAAACTGGGTCACACATAAGAGTTCAGCTGCTCCTAATTAATATTTCTATTAGTCTGCTGTCACATTTAGCTTATTATACAGTGGACCTTCACTGTCAGTGCTCTCTCACCCTCCAGTGTGGATCTCAGCCACTTTGTCCCAAGGTCAGACATCTTTATTAGCAGCTTTCCCTTACTGTGTGTGCAGCGAGCTGGCTCATCTGCTTTGATGGTATCAGACAAAACCTGACTGCAAAGCCTCCCTCAGAGGTGACCTCCTGAAAGGAGCAAGGCATCATTCAGCCATGAAAGTGATGATTTGGCTTAAGTTGTTAAAAAAAAAGACAAAACAAAAAAATCCCCACCCCATAATTAAACACCCACCCAGTGGGCTGCAGTTTTTGTGTTGCTCTGGGGTACTTGCTGTAGAAATTGTGAGCTCCTCATTGCCTGTCTAGAGGTGGAGGGGATTATAGACCCGTGTCATGGACAAAATTTTACATTCTCATTTTCATGTAGAATATTCTGAGTTGAAAGGGACTCACAAGGATCATCAAGTCCAACTCTTAAGTTTATCCCATACAGGGATGAACCCCATGACCTTGCTGTTATCAGTACCATCCTTGGACCAGCTGAGCCAATCTCAGTGGCTGCTCTCAGTGCCCCACTAAAAGTCAAATCTGGCAGCATGATGAGAGATCCAGCATGGAAAAGAATAATTCTGATAATTTTTTGCTTTCATGTGAGAACTAATGTGATACACACCTTGGTTGCTGTTAGAAAAGTGTTGCACCACCTCCTGCCCAGACTGAAAATCTGGGTTATGATGGTTATGGCCTCAAATTGTGCCAGGGGAGGTCTAGGTTGGACATTAGGAAATATTTGTTCACTGAAAGAGTGGTTAAGCATTGGAAAAACCTTTCCAGGGAAGTTCTGGAGTCACCATCCCTGAAAATGTTCAAAAAAGAAGTGAATGTGGGACTTTGTGGTATGGTTTAGTGGCCATGGTGGAATTCAGTCAAAACTTGGACTCGATGATCTTGGAGACCTTTTCCAATCTTCATGATTCTATGACTGTGACTTCATTCCATTGTTCTGTGACTTCATTCTATTATTCTGACTTTTTCTGGGTGTGAGGAGTACAGAGTAATACTCATTGATATTGATGCACTGGACCCTCACCAGCTCAACACCTAAGAGCCCTGGTAGAGCAGGGAAATTCTCACCTGATTTATGAAAGGCTCTCTCAGATTTACCGCACTGCATTGTAACAATTCTCTGTACTTCACAGTGCAAAATGAAGATAGGGATGTATTTTGCTGTAAATCTTATAGGAGCACAGAGAATAGTACAGCCTTTGATTTTTTTAGTTACTGCCATGCTGGTAAAGGGCTTTTATATTTTTTTCAACTGTAATTGTGGTAGAGTTACTGTAGAGAAATTACTCTTTATTTGTTTGAATAACAAAGGCTCTGGGTGATGTATTAGATCACCTATTGAGGTCTTTTCCAGCTTATATTTCTAAGCTCCTGTGACTCTTTAGGGATGACAAAAGCTAAGGACAAAGATTTGTCTTCTAAGAGCTTGCAGTAATTGCAAAACAATTGTCAAATATGACCTTATAGATGAATTTTACAGTTTTGGGACAATGGGCTGCTCAATTCCACAACTTTTTTCTTTCCCTTGGTGCTGTTTTTCACTCTTGATGAAGTGCTCTCTTGGTGAAGCATACTATCATCTTTCATGAGCACCAATTGGAGGAGCATTAAGTACACAACAGAAAAAGCCTGATTGTGTTCCCAGGGTGCTGTGGGTAAACTTTATGGTTGCCTTATGTGTGAGCAGAATCTGGCTCCAGGGACAAGCTGCCTCTTGCGGAGAGCAGCAAACCCTTGTGTCACTGCTCAGACTTGCAGAGGGCCTTGCACACAGGGAGATGTGGGGGTGGGTCCCAGGGTGCTGAGCAGAAGGACCTCAAAGCACCAGAGTTGGCCTGATAATATGACAATGTGTTTTTCTTGCCTGTCCATTTCTTTCTTTCTCCCTCAGCCTTCTCACCAGTTCCAGGCAGTTCTGTGAGCTGCAGCCTCTCGCTGAGGAATCAGGGCTCCAGCCCTCTCTGTAAACCAACTGCAGAAAGTGCCAAGGTGGCTCATTTAGTTTACCAGCCCCACATCTTGCAAGAATCAGATATAGGTTTTTCTGTTCCCACTCTAGATATGAGACATTTTCAGAAACATTCCTGTGATGTACCCTGTCCTGGAGTATATACCTGGGAGATACTATCTTGTGTATAAGTTCCCAAAAATCATTTTCATTTCAACATAACTTGGTAATAGAGAATTTGTGGATTTTTCCACCTGTTTGGCATTCCCTCATGTGTGCTGCTATGAAAGAGTCCTTTTCTTCCAACTACAAAAGAGAACATAGATCTTGTTAATTGTCTTGCATTGGGTTCCTCACTTGATTTCTGAAAAACAGGTCTGAAAATTAGCCAGAAATTGTCCAAGGAACTGAGGCTGTCATCCTGAACCTGAATTTTAGGGTAATAGTGAAACATTTACTTTCAGTTCTGCTGAAAGTAAATATCCCCATTTATTGAGTCACCAGTGTCTTGCATGAGCTGCCTTTGAAGGCTTCTAGAGGGAAATCCTGTCTGACATCCCTTGGCACCAGCTGCTTGGGCAGATGTAACATCTCACTGGAGATCCTGCAGAAAGATTGGCTTGCTGAGCATCAGAGAGAAATTAATGTTGTAAACATGTATTTCAGGGTAAGAGAAATTACCCTCTTCTCCTTTATTTTCATCAGGAGCAGCAGGATCTAAATCCTCCATCTAGACAGACAGACCTTTGATACCCAAACATGCTCAGAGGAAACCACATCTGAACCTCAGGCTCATTTACTGAGGGAAACTTGGAGCAAACTTTTACTCACAGGCAAGTCTAAAACTATTCTGTAATAAGATCAGGTTTAATACTTTCCTGTATTTTCCATCCAGGTTTTGTAAGGTTTATCTAAAATGATAAAACATCTCTGCAGCCATCCCAACGGTTCTCGTGCAAGTAAGAACTACTTGAATTACTTCACGTTGTTCCTTTCTGGTCTGAGATTCTGAATCAGATCCCTGATTCACTGCAGAGAGTGGTCAGTCATTGAGCAGTTTGCTGAACTCCATTAGAATTTTAAAAGTCTCCTGTAGGCCTTTTTTTTTTTTTTTACTGAATTGTTTCAACTTGTTTCAATGAAAATTAATTGTCAGTAAGTAAAAAGTTGAATAACGAGGGGATGGCCACATGTCACAGATCCCTTTGAGTGTGAGACACCTTTTACCATTTCCTCTGTGCATGTTGGTGTTTTCCCTTACTTCAGGCTTGCTCATGCCAAGTACTGACACTGGGAGAATCACATCTGTCACCTCTACTCAGCACAGTTTGGGAAAGTAAAGTACCATCAGTCATGAGGCCATGGACAAATAAAATAACTTGCTGTGAAATGCTGCTAAGGAAAACCACAAATAAAATAATTTTTTCTCTCTCTGTTCTCTTTCTCTCAGACATGCAAAAATTCATTTGCATATTGCCTATAGGGAATACATATTGTGGATCTTCTTGCAGTGTAGTCTGGGGGCTGTGGCTTTCCTCTTTATATTAAATGACAATAACTTATGACATAGTTTAGTTACACTTTTGCCTTTTTTTCCAGTCCAAACTGAATGCTTTCTTTATGCTGAAAAAATCTTGGAGCTCCTTAAGTGTCAGTAAAATTTGTACTGCACAAAGATATTTTGGAACAGCCTGTAATAGAGTGGGCAATGTGATCTAAAAATGAAAGAAACTGATCCAATTCTTTTGCAGACTGTGATGCTTCACATTGGTCAAACAAAAGATTTGCTTCCCTATATCTTGCTTTTGACTTTCACTCCCTGCAAATCTTCAGGGGAACATTACTGCTGAAATAAAAAAGTGAGTTGGAACTTCATTGACGTTTTGCTTTAAAAAAAGCTTGTGTGATGAAGGAACAAGACTGCACTGCTTTTCAGTCTAAACTTTTATTTGTCATAGTCATCAGCTTCTGAACCTGGAAGAAGGGAAGGCAGGTGTGTTAACCAGATGGACAGATGGAACAAAATGTCACTGAACTGTGCAGGTGTGGAAACAGAAAGATCCAGGGCAAATGACAATTTGGATGGAAGGTGACCCAGCCAGTCAATAGTAGGCAAGTTATTGTAAAAATGGCAATAAATATCTAAAAAAAATGTTTCAAGATGCAGGGAATGATGCTGAATTCTTGCAGCTGTTGTGCTGGGAAGGGGAAGAACACAGGCTGATCTTAAATTGGAAGCTTAATACAGAAGGAATGTGTTGAAGGGTTTCCTCAGAGGAGTAAGATACAACTTAATTACTCCCTTCAGCCATCTTGGCTTAACTAGGACATCACCTGTAGTAACTTCAGATCTTTGGAGAATACCCCTCATTTCAGAAGGGCTCTGTCTGGAACTATCAGGTGTACAGAATCAAGGAATCACAGAGTGGTTTGGGTTGGAAGGGTAATTCCAACCCAATTCCAACCCATTCCCTCATCTAATTCCAACCTCCCCACCATGGACTAGATTGTACTGTTCGTATCCCCATCCTCCTTTAAACTCCAATCTCTTCAGAGCCAGTTCTTCCCTTTTCCATCCTCAACTATATCAACCCATATCTGAATGTCATTTCCTGGTTTCTTATTCTAACACATGGTCTGCTTATTCTTCAGTTTTTATGTTTGTTTGTCTGTTTGGTTGGCTTTTTTACCAGTAAAAAATAAACTTCCTAACTCATGTAATGCACAAAAATTTATAACAAGGAAGTTTCTATTATTACTACTCTGTGCAAGATTTTATAGTTAAGGGCCTTTTCTGTTGCTACTGTTGTATAATGACTACAGAGAGAGCCTGGAAATGACAGCTGCAGTGAGATTTCCATTTTGGCTGGACAGCAGCAGGGAACATGGCATTCTGGTATTCAAACTGTTGTTTCTGAGGAGCCACAGAGACGCTACAATTGATTGCTTTTCACTAGAATTCTAAAATCTATTTTTTAATAGACACAATCCTTGAAAAAAACCGCACCAACCATAAAAATAACCTCAAGTCTTTCAATGTCAAACACAGAAATTTGATTTTCCCTCCCCCATATTAAAATGAAAAAAAAAATACATAAACTTCAAAGCCTGTCTTTGGTATTGGCTCAAAGAAAAATAAAACATGTGTGGGTTTTGGTCTTTTGTCAAAGTGACTGGCTGTGCACAAAACAAGCTTCCTAAATATTCTCAATTTACTATTCAGACACATGATGGAGGCAGTGACTGAGGAAGACCAGAAGACACCCACATAAGCCCACTGTGACTGGACTGCAATGAACTATGAATATAAAGGAAGCTCTGCTAGAACTTGAAATTCAGACCAAAGGCATCAGAAAATACAAACCAGTGGCTCAGCACATATATGTGGATTTCATCTTCATTCAATCTGATTAATTTGCATTTAAAAAGCAATTTTTATGAATACAGCTGGCTGGAGGGGAGGAGTTGAGTGGTTTTGTTTTAGTAGCTGCACTTCCTGATGCAAGCTTATCAGCCAAAGAAAAGGATTTCTTTCTATATCTGTACAGAACATCTTTAACAAGAATGTTTATAACTTAGTAGGGTAAAACTTTGACATATATGTTGTTTGTGTGTACAAACCCTAATTTTTCTTAAGGAAAATGCAGCAAATGATCCTCTGCAGTAACCACTATTGGTGTTTTCACTTTGTTCCATTTAATAACCCTCAATTTTTTCAATACAACTGTCATGTTCAAAGACTTTAGTGAAATAGGACCACCTATTTATCTTGCAGTCATTTACCTGTAAAACAAGATATTTATGTTTTTTTTTCACAGTTATAGGAGGCTGCAAGACAAGGTATTGTAAAACTCCAAGGTACCCATTCATACTTGTTCTTTTTCCCAGAGGTTTCCCTCCCCTCAGCAGTGTTCAGTGTCAATATCAAACTTTATGGGTGTCTGCTTTAATTATGGGAGATAGGAGGCAGAAAGGCAGGAGCAGCTTTGGTGACAGGGAGAAAGTGGTAATTGCTTTTTCATTTAGGAAAAAAGTCAGTCAATTGCACTTCTAGGGCAAGATTAAAAATCCTATTTTTCCAGTCCTGACCCTGTCTTCCTGTAGGTCTGCAGGATGGTACTGCTGACTGTCATGACTGTTTACATTCATCTGTTATAGGCTTCAAATCAGCACTTTTTCCACAATACCAAGAACATTCACTTGTATGTATTTTAGTGGTATGCAGACTTCTACACTGTGGCCAGGCTTTCCAGCCAGGCATTTCCTGGCACAGCCTGTTCTTCAGCTGATTTACTTGAGCTTAGCACTGATATTTAGTCTGTCTTCCTCTTTCCCCTTTGACAAGGACTCAGTGATTACGTGGAAGGTGAGGTCAAAATTTACTTTATCTTTGGTTAAAATCACCTTCCCCAACCCAAAACTGTCCTTCAGTCAATCCCACTGCCTACAAAATGGAACAGGTCCAATTTTTGAGAGTCAATGGCAGTGGTGTTGCAGTTGTTAATGGGGACCATCCTCTGTGGGCTGAAATAGTTGAGCTCCTTTGGGATGAAGAAGTCTCTGAATGTAGAAAAAACTTCCATGCTTTAATTTATACCAGTCCAGGTAAAGAGTCCATTTGGGATCATTGTCTGTTTGAACAAGGATTTTCAACATAATTAACATTATAACTAAAAAAATTAGTTTAAATAGAGCCACCTGGGGTGAAGAAATGAAAACAGTGAAGAGCTCCAGTAAACTTTTTAGGTCCCTTGCTATATGCGAGTATCTTTTCAAAATTCTCCTGCCCTTGAAGCACGGATCTAATAGACCCCAATACATCCATTACACTGATATGGATGTTATGCTCCCCAAAGTGCATTCTAGCAGGACTGGAGAGCAGAAAGCAAGAAGCGATTGAAGGACATCTCCAGGTCGAGAGGAAATGGCCTCAGGTTGCAGTGGAGGAAGTTTAGATTGGATATCGGGAACAATTCCTTCACTGTGGTCAAGCACTGGGGGCAGGTTGCCCAGGGAAGTGGTGGGGTCACCACCCCTGGGACTATTTAGAAGATGTGTACATGTGGCTCTGAAGGACATTGTTTAGTGGTGGACTTGGCTGTGCTGGCTTAACTGTTGGACATGATGATTTTAAAAGGTCTTTTCCCACCCACATAATTCCATGGTTCTATGACACAAAGAACAACAGAGGAGCTTTGGTGTGATGGATCTTGTGATGCATGTGGTTCCCTGTCCATCTCCCAGGGACAAAAGAGCAGTCTATCCTGGTACAAAGCAGAGAGAGGGAGCAAGAAATCTACCTGGACCCTGTAGCTCCTGGAGGAGCTGTAAGTCCAGAAATCCTCTAGTTTAGGAATCCAGAGTGCTCTGGCATTGCACTAATCACAACCAAGGGAGATATTATCCCTAAGAGAAACCAGGAACAGGCAAGCTGTCAGAGCCTGGCTGGAATGTCCCTATGGGAAAGGGAGAATGTGACCTTGTTTAGCCTGCGAAGTGTCACAGCAGTGAGATTCCCCTACCCCAGAACGAGAAAATACAGCAAACCTAATCACCTTAAGAGGGTTCAGAGGGACTTAAAAGGGATTTGTGCATATCAATGTCTAGGGAAATGCCCTGCTTTCATACGTGGTTAGCTCTCTCTTCATTCCTCATACACTGTTCTGCACCCAGTAAATCTTCCCATCTCTCTTCAGTCTTGCATCCTTATCAGCAGGGAGGGGGGAGATGGCTCCTGGGCTGCAGGTTGTTAGATTTATGTTCTTGTCTTTGATCCTCTGAGCCTGTCACTCCCTGCCAGACAGTGCTATTAGTTCTGAATCCCTTCAAAGGCAGCAGCAGCCTCTGTCTGACACAGAGGAAACTTTAAGGTCAGGTGCTGAGAAGCCCAGATGCTGGGGAAAGTATACCAACTTCTCAATGACAGAAATCCTATGCATCCTTGCAGAGGGAAGAGGGAAAACATTTGAGTTATAACATGGGAGAAATGCTGGGTTTGTTTCTGAATTGGTAACATTTTCACTTGTATCACTACCAGAAAAGCATGCAGTGCTGGGAGCTGCCGTGGAGTTTTGGGACCAGCTGGCACATCCAGGCTGTGCTACTCCATTCCCTTCCCTCCAAAGCTTCATGGGGAAGGTCCCTATTCTGAACTGATTTGCAAATCATGCTGGGAAATCAACCATTTGGGAAGCCACTGGCTGGTCTGGGCCAAAACCAGAGAGGGGCTTTTTTATCTTTTTACCATAATGGATGCCGAATTCATGCACCTGCACCCCAGTGTTGTTAATTTTCTGGTATCAACAATGGCAAATGAAAAAGAAGTTCATGCTTCACAGAAGATCTAATTTCAGAACATTGCAGAGGTGCAGGGCCAGGAAATCTGTTTTCTCTCAAGTTAGAGAGAGACAATATTTAATATTGAGGGCTCAGAACCCCAGCAAAGGATTGCTGAACTTACAGCTCCTCCAGGAGCTACAGGGCTGAGGTAGATTTCTTGCTTCCTCTCTCTGCTTTGTACCAGGACAGATCTCTTCATTTAGCAACAATACTGAAAAGAAAATAAAATGCTAACCTCACACACCCTCCTGAACTAGCTAAGGAGATCACTGAACTAGCTAAGCCCTTCAGCCCAGGTTCCTCAAATTTTTGGGCCACCTGCCCATCATTTCAAGTTAGAAACACAGAATTTGAAGTACAAGAAAATCATGCTAGTCATGGTGTCCCTTACACGTCTAAGGCACAAAATAAAATTCTCTTCTTACCACAGTTGTATATGTTTGATATATTTAGTGTTGTCAACGCACAGGAGAAAATGCTGCTTGTGCTTTCACTGACATTTCAATGTTTTTTTATGATTGATGTCAAGGGAATATCTAGGTGCTTAGATGTCTATGACATCTATTCCCACTGTTTTCTCTCTTAAAAAATAATAAAATCCAACAAACCAAAGCATTTGAAATTGAGCATGCTGCTTAATAATCGATTACCGTCTGTGATGAGGAGACAGGGGGAAGAAATTGTGAAAAAATTTTCTGGGACACTGGGCTTGGAGAGATGATAAGTGGTACAAATGGCAGCTGTTTTTAGTGGCAACCCGGAAAGTAAATTACTGGGGTAAAAACTTTATTAATAACCTGGATGATGGGGCAGTGCAGTGTCAGCAGGTTCATGGACAGCATCACATCTTATCAATCACCTGGGGCTGATATATGGAGTGTGTGTGCTGTGTCAAGGGGCATAGGCAGTTTGGGAAAAGGTTTTGACAGGAGGTTTCACAGAAAGACATGAAGAGGAAGTGTCACTCTTATGAATTGTCAACCAATGGCCTTAGACCAGTCCATGTCCCAAAAACTATGAAACCAATGACGTTAAAAACATCAGATTTGGAGTTAAAATTGTGACTGTAAGATGAGAGAGCAAATTTCAGGTTTCTCAGCATGGCAAAGGATTATCTGGGGTTGTCGGAGATCTCCTTTTTGTCTGTAGCACTACTGATTGATCCAACACTTGCAGGCATTGCATATTTTTAGCAATAGAGCCACTGTGCTTGGAGGTTGACAGAATTTTCATGAAGAAAAATGCCGTTGTCACTTTATTGTCCTTCACAGTTTCCTGACATCCCCTAAAGAAAATAATCAGGTATTTGTGGAGACATTGGTGATTACTGGAATGGCTTTTTTGACATGATCACTACTAGGGAGTTTCTACTCTGATAATCATACTATGATATTCTGTTTGGTCAAGAGGCAAAACCTATAAAAGTCAATGTATTTTCTTCATCATCTTCATTAGGATTTCAACCAGGCCACTGTTTCAAACATGGAATGAGGGGATACAGATAACTCTGTGATCCTGTGCATACGGGGGTTAATTGAAATGGATATTTTGCAAGTCACATCATCTTTACTGGAATCTATTTGGTGGATATTTGAAATTCATAAGTATGTTATATGAAAAGTCAGCGCTTCTCGTGAATGGCTCATTAATTGGAAAGGTGTCTAAAGTCGGCAATGATCACAGTTAGCCCAGCCAAACTGGGCCTTTCTTTGCATTTTAGCAATTTACTACTGCCAAAAGCAGAATATTGAATTAACTGAGCACAGACTCATATTGATAGGATTCCTCTCACCTTATTCAGGAATGGAATTCCATCCTTCCTGTTTTTCATGCCTTCAATGTGTGTCTATGCATCTGAAAAATCATCTTAGACATTGTTCAGGCAAGATGGAAAGCAATGGGCAATTTTATCTATTTTAGCTGTCTTTGCTAAAGTGAGAGTGAAACAAAAGGACTCAGGATGGTTACACTATCCATTGAGTTCAAAGTGAGCCTCCATTGAGTTCAGAGCCTGGACATTTAAAACAAATACTGATATTTACTTTGTAGATGACAGAAAATGGGCAAATTAAGGCTGCTGTTAATTTGGGGTCACTGTGTGGCCAAAAGGAGCAGGCAAAATGAGTACGAGATTACTCCAACACACAGGATGTGAGGATCTCCTCCTCTCAGGAGTGTGCTGCTCTGAATTACTGGTGAAAGGGACCACGTTGCTCTTCCCATTGATGAAAAGAGGAGACAGGCCTTTAGTCCTGACATTGTGAGCACTCCATTTCCCCTCCCTTTGCTCATGGGATAGGGTAGCAGGCAGTCCATCCACAAGCTAAGGGATCTCAGCCTATTTATCACACATAAACCTAAAAATGGCCAGTCTTAGGCAGGTGGCTTAGGATGCAAATTTTTGCTGTCCTTATGTAGTTAATGGTGTGTCTCCACTTGCCAAGGGAAGAAAGATGGGTTGTGGCTTTTCTCTGTGTGGTGTACCTTTCCATGGTAGGCATTCCCTCCCTCACCCCCTGGTTCCACAGGGGCACACCTCTGCTGTCCTCTGCTCCAGTGGAGGGAGAATGAATGATAGCCACGTTCCCATCAGGTGTCTTGGTGTCTTCATGGTGTTCTTGAATCTGCCTTGTTCCTGAAATGTCCTATTTTCTGTTAAATCAGTAACTGCTGATGCAACATCTGCTAAAATATGTGCTTGAGGGAAGGTGACTTCTGCAGTTCTTTTCTTAAATTCAGGTGGCAAGTGTCCAAAAAGCTGTAGATGCACGTGAAGGACTTAGTTATAGCTGGAGTAAGGACTGACCTCATCCTCTGGGCCTAAAAATCTTTGCTCTGTCACTTAAGAGAACAGACCAGTATGGGAGCACAACAAAATTAAATCTGTGTTAAACACTGTATCCAGAGATACTACAGACTTGAGCAGAGACTTTCAAATGTTTGGATTGGGCTGAATAATAATTATCCCCTCTCTGGCAATTATCATTTCTTGGTGGCATTTCAGTCCCAGGATATAGACTGCCACACTAGAACAGCAAATATTCAAAAACATACTTCTGTAGAAAAAAATCCATGGACAGCTATACAAAATAATTTGACATTTGGTTTAGGAATACACTGACTGACAAAGAACTGAAAAAGGGGAAATTTTTTCACTTTGTGTATTTTAGACAAGGTAAAGCTTTTAGCAAAACTGGCTGCTGCAAAAGACAACTTGAAAAAGCATAAAAATCAGTAACCAGGAAAACCTCCTGATTTTAAACATTTTTTTTTACAGTATATTTCAATTAAATAAATTATGAAAACACATGTAGGTCTTCCTAGAGGAATGGTTAGATGAAAAGTCAGATCTCTAACCTCTTTTTGCTATAAAGATTAAATGTTTTTCACCCTGTGTCTCATGTTCTCATCCTTCAAGAGGAAATAGCTTTTGAGTGTCTGAGAAAGGAAACCCATTACCTACAAATGAACACAGCAAATGATTGAGCTCAGCCTCCATCAGGGTGATGCATACATGTATCCCAGGGTTACCCATCACTTACCAGGCAAAGGAAACAAGGCTCTAGGGATTTGGATTTTGCCATATCCATTTGCAAAATTGTTTTCCTTAAGTGGGTGAAGAGGAAGCTGGCAAGGTTCTGCTTGCAGTAGTTGGGTTCAGCATTGGATTTAATTTAATCCAATATGTTACTGTTGAAGAAGAAGGAAGCATAATGGCTGCAATACAATAGATTGCCACATTAGGTCTGTGTTTTGTTCAGGTCCACCTGGTGGTTAACTGTAAATTGGTTTTGAGGCACTTTAGTAAATGGATAAATGAGCTACAAGTTTTAAACCAGAATTGTTGCAGTACAGTTTTGTTAAATCCCAAGGGGTGAGGATGATGCTATTACACTGCAGTGCTATTACCCTGTATTTTATGTTCCCTGTGAGACCTAACAAATGATTAGTGGAGCTGAGCATCCCAGTCACCATTAAATATGATGGCATGTTTTACTGGTGGAATGAAAAATTAATGCCACTGTTTCTTGCAACGAGTCAATTCGTATGCTTTAAACCCAAATAATGTTCAAGAAAATATACTAATAATGACATGCCATTAGCTGATAATTGCTGAACAGCACATTTAGGTTCAATGTCATTTAGTTCAATGGATCAACCTCAATAACAGACTTGGGGTAACACTCGGAGTGTGATGTGGGTGCTCTGGATTTACTGCTGGGGTGAAATGAACTGGGAGGTCCCTCACGGACCCTGGGGGCTCTGCTCCCTACCCCTGGCTGTCCCTTGCTGGGCAGGTGCTCTGTCTCTATTCCAGGGGAGGACACTGGTCCCAGCCTGGGCAGGTGGTGATGACACAGGGCAAATTCTGGCAGCACCAACCCAGGTGCTGCACTGGAAGGTGTCTCTTCCCCCATTACACGTTTCCAGGCTTCTTCTTCTTCTTCACTTTTATTCAGCCTGATCCTGGCTGTGTTGTCAATCTCTTTGCTCTTTAGGGTTTATATGTGGAGATAAGAAACTGGGAATGGAACCACCCCCTGGAAACTGAAGGGTGCCTTGTCCTGCACTAGGAACTGCAGTGGCTCCTTTCCCAGAAGGGTTTAAGTGGGAGCATGACAATGTGTGACAGGATTGAATGCTTTGTGGTGGCAGCTGCTGCAGGAAAGTTTTCCAGCTTTGCAGGGGGAGAGGAAGAGGAGGAGTGCATACAGCACATCCATACATCAAGACCTCTTTTCCACTCCAGACCTTCCGTTTGCTTATTTATCTGAAAAAATCCAAAGTATTTTGGCATATCTGGAGACCTCTGGAGGCCTCCCAACAACTGCATGCTATACAAATACTTCAAGCTATGAAGTTCCTTGCTCTAAAATGACCTCTTTTTCCAAATGCAGCCTTATCTTTTCTCACACAGCAGCAAAGTGCATCTATGCCCAAATACCTCTTTCTCTGTCAGCCAGACTGCCACCCCTGCTGCAGTTGTG
This sequence comes from Geospiza fortis, assembly GCF_000277835.1. Lineage (NCBI taxonomy): Eukaryota > Metazoa > Chordata > Aves > Passeriformes > Thraupidae > Geospiza > Geospiza fortis. The sequence goes on from NW_005054306.1 coordinate 1,613,999, forward strand.
TGGAGCATATCCCCAGTATTGCTGGCATGGAAGCTAGAAATACTCCAGATTTATAACAAGTTATTAAAAGTGTTTATAATAAATGTGGGTAATCACATCTGAACAGAGGAATTCATTCCTGTACTAACTCCACTGAATTACACCTGGGATAAATTTAAACTATTATTTATTGTGTAAGTGTTAGCAACCCAGCACAGTAACTGAGATTGTGTCTGGGGATCCAGATGGAAAAGATCTATGTCTTTTTTTGTCCCCTGCCTGTTTCTCATATTGCTCATAGATGGATGTCTCTGCTAGAAATTAACAGTGAAGCTGATGACTTTGTTTTTATTGAGCTGAACAAGTCAAACAACTTGTTTTCTCTTCTCAGAAGGTTTATTTTGGCCTGTCTTGAGTCTGAGAATTAAACCTTGCAGCTGTTCCTAGTATTGATAATCAAAAGCACAAAAGAGACCATTTCAAAGTCATGAAACCGTATCACAAATTCTGATTTTTTTACAGAAGAAAAGGTCTCCTAAGGATTTTTAAACTTCTGAATGCTTTGGGTCCAAGGAATACACAATATTTGTTTCTTATGAAATAGCTTCTGCCAGGCATGTGGGAAACACATGAAAAACAGAGGTGGTTTGATATTTCCATACTGTCACCATTATTGTAGCTGGAGGTTTATAATAAATGTCAAATATAGCAAGAGTTTTAAGAATGTCAGGGTAGATAACACAGCTTGAACAGCAAGAGACTCAAAGGGAGCAGTGCTAACTTTTGTCTTAATAATTCTAAAGAAACAATGTTCTGTTGGGAATGCTGTGTTTTCTGAGCTGAGTACTTCTCATTTTTTGAGGTTATAAGTAGCAGTTTCTTAGCTAATTGCATTCCCTGGTAATTGGGGTCAGAGAACCACAGAATGTTTTGGGTTGGAAGGGACCTTAAAGCTCATCTCATTCCAACCCCCTGCCAGGGCCAGGGACACCTTCCACTAGCCCAGGCTTCTCCAAGCCTCATCCAGCCTGGCCTTGGACACCCAGGGATGGCGCAGGAATTGATCACCACTGCCAACAAAACACACCTTGCTGTAAGCCCTCCTTGCAGGTTATTTCTATTTTTCTCTTCAGTCAGCATTAAACTGAAGAGTACTCTCAGATGTACTCTCTGCTCAGAGTTTGTCCCTTTCAATTTGTTTTATTTTTTTGCTGTGGAAGAGTTTAGTCATATTTATCTTTCTTTATTCTTACAGGCTAATCACGGGAAAGAATAGTTTCATTTATCAAAGTAATCCACTTCTTTAATTTCTTCTCAGAAGAGCTACTGTGCTGTCATCTTTGAACTTGAGCTCAAAAAAAGCCAACCCCCCCAAAAAAAACCCCAAAACTCCCAACTCCACCCCCCCTCCAAAAAAACCCCAAAAAAATCACCAGAAAAAGGGGAGTTCAAAATAATCCTATGACACTCTGAATGTACCACCACCACACTTGAGTGTCTTCCTTTCAGACAGGTTTTGAATATGGTTATTTAAGTAGAGGCTTATTTTAAACTTGTGAGTTTCTGATCTTGTAACTAGGAATGTTTGGAAAAAAATGGGAGGAAGGCTGGGAAGGGGTCTGTTTGTGTCTGTCTGTGTGGAGAGAAGAAGCAGGCAAAGAGATGTGAAGCTTTTTGAAAAGAGGAAGAATTTAAAGAGAACCTGGTTGCTTTTATCTACCCAAGCTTCTGATGAGCCATGCATGACATTCTACTGATTGGAAATCCAGACACAGGTTATTGAGGATATTCAAGCAGCAAGTTTGATATTTTCTAAAATCCTTCCAATTCAGCTGTTTCTTTGCACCTGGCACTGAATCACAGAATTTCTTGTGATAGTTTTGGAGTCACACCCTATCCTAACAGAGATGCTGAGGAGTTACAGATGACTTGCCACAGAGAGGGGACATTTTAGGATACCAGGGAAGTGGTAAACACATAAATAACCTTTCCCACCTCTTGTGACATGTCTGTGTGCCCTGCCTTGGGCAGAGAGAGAGGCAGAGAACAGTAAATCATTCTGCCCTCACTCTTCCCAGAGGAGAAACACCTTAGTGTCTCCCTCTGATGGGCTTGATGGGAACATTTTCTTTACTTCCATAGCAAGAGTGATCCTGCCAGAAGCATGGGAGATGGAACTTGTGAGGAAATAATTTCCAAGGCTACTGAAATCCACCAGCATCACTTCTGAGTGCAGCCTGCCCCCTCACCGTGGTCTCAGGTGCCTGTAGCACCATTGCCTATTTTAGAATGCTCCCATGGAGGGAGCACATCCCAGCCTTCCTTGCTGGGCCTGGCTTGTAGCACAGCACAGAGGGCACTCCTCATGGCTGAGGTGACAATCCTGTGTCACCAGGGGTCCCACAGCTGGCATTGACTGCTGGTGTGTGCAGCCAGTCTATAAAACACGTGCTGCTCACCTACTTTGATATCTCACACCTGGGGATCAAAGAGTGCCACCTTAACTGCAGAAATGGTGACACACTGCAGGGAGAGACTTCGTTGTCTGGCTAGATTAATATCAGCTCAGAATGCTTTGGGAAGGAGAAAAAAAATAGGAAAAAACCAGGGTGACTTTCATTGCTTGGCTGTCAGTGTGGCATTGGGAGATTGCATGGAGCTGCTATTGAAGGTCAGTAACATCCAGGGACATGCTGAAATGACTATTTAATAAAAGTAGAGGAATTCTTGGGGTAATTTTAATTGCTCCATATAAGGCAGGGCTGCATCTCAACCTTGAATCCTGCTTTTTTATTCTGTGTCATAAAGAAAGATGTAATAGACAGAGAAATTGTTCAGGGAAAGGTGATTGAAAACGGCTAAAGAAAAGAAAGGTTTTCTTTTGAGATCAGGCCACTATGGTACTTTTATACTGGCCACACAGAAAACGCTAATTTAAAAAACAAAGGTTGTGTACAAGGAGCAACTGGATTGAATGATCTTACTAATGTTATCCAGATGGTCAAACCTGGGACCTTATTAATCTACCAAAGTTTTAATGTGCCTAATGGCAAATTGCCATTTATAATTGCATTATTCCTTCCAAAAAAACACTCAACAAACTTAAACCCAAATCATCCTACCACGAGTGATGCTGTCCTCAGATGTAATGGTCACTGTGCAGTGAATTCCTGATTTATTCCCTTCCACAGCTGCTCTGCAGCTTGGGCAGACTAAGGACCAAGGTGCAAGACTGGATTCTATTTTTTTTTTTTTTTTTTTTTTTTTTTGCTAGGGCTCTTTATTTAACTGTAATGCTTTTTACTTCAGAGAGATGGATAGCACTGTCCTTCCAAAAGTAGACTGAGAACATTTTGGTTTCTCTTTGAGACCTCTAACTCTGGCTTGTAGAAGTTGCCCCAGCTCCTTTGATATCTGTGGTAAGGTGCTGATTTGTATTACGTGATATCCTGGTATTATTTTGTTCAACAGCTCTTTTCAATTTTCTCTGTCTGAAGACCTTTTTTACTTTTTTAATACCAGGACATCTAGAAAGGGAAGAGCCTTTTTGAAGACCTTCCTTCCCTGGAAAATTTACATGGAAGCCATTGAGTATAAAGTTGAAGTTCAAAAAGTGCAGTCTCACCTGACTGCTATCTCAGGCTTCCCTTTTTTTTTTGCCTTTATTAGTATTGCAGCTTAAGCACCCCAGACTTGTATATTTTTCATCCTTGACTTTAGTCATTAACCTGTACCTAACTCCATGTCCCTCTAATTGGTTTTTAAACAGGTTGGTCCCAAATCTTTTCTATGCCCCTCTAAAACATGGCTACACATAGACTGCTGACAAATTAAGCCAGATCTGCTGCAGACTTCTATTCAAATGAGAAAAATAGGATTTTGTGTACTATATAATCTGTATCACAAAAAAAATTCTCCCCCCAGCCATCCCCTAATATGACTTCAGAGACATAAAAAAATTATATGGCAGAGGGAAACAGTAGGAAGGAAGAAGAAGGAAATTAATGAACAGAGGCAAGGAAAAAATGAGGTCTTCTGAGCACAGATAGTTAATGAGATGGAGAGATGATGCATTGATGAGACACATGCAATATGCTGGAAGGAAAAGGAGATACAAAAAAGGAACATCTTATTACAAAACCTACCTGTTCTGTAACAGATGAAAGAGTGAGTATTGCATTGTACTCACTATCAATAACACTGCTTAAATTGGTTGCTTTGTGATGCTTATGACATAGAGATGATAGGAATCTCGAGTGTTTCAGCAGTGTCTTAGGCAATACAGCAACTAAATAAATGTGAACAGTAGAGCTACAGTTCAATTGCATCTTCTTACAAATATCCTCTAACTCCAGATCCTCTGGGGTGTTAAATAAGGAGCTGTGCTCATTTAGTAACCTGGATGACCCACCTCAGTGTGTGAGTTCAGAAAGAAACCTCTCTCCCCTGACTGCATTTTAAAAATCTATAGGAAAGGCTTTGATGTTACTTGCAGCGGAATCCTTCATGGCCAGCTACCAGCAGTGTGGTTCTCCAGCTACAACAGCCCACATTGCTCTCTGCCAGCCCAGGACACCACTGTGGCACAGAGCAGGACTTTGGTTTGTGTTTCAGCTCAAGGATTTTTGTGTGGTGATGGGTGAAAAAAATTGCATTGGTAAACTCTGTCCATTACCTGCAACATATGATAATTAAATCAAATGGGTTTGCCACTAAAAGTTAATGACCAAAACTGTCTCTACAGGTTTCACTTTCTTACTTGGGATTTATGCTGTGATACCTTTGACTGAAAATCCAGGGCTTTTTTTGATAAGGTGTCAATAAGCATTTGCAAAACCCAATCAAAAAGGCAGCAAGGTGATTCCACAATTTCTGGAAATATGCTGATGTTAGGCTTTATATTTATGTGCTAATTTATTAGCAATAGTTATTACATGTTGGATTTGGCTCATTCTAGAATTTAGACTGCTCTACAGTCGTCAGAAGATAAAAATATCCTTGCAAACTCTAAGTATTTTCACCTTCCCATGCCTTGTTGGAGGACCCAGTCTGTCATTTACTCAGAATACCCAGGTCACAGGGAGATGCATTTCCCAGATATCAATCCTACAGGGACTCCAGTGGGACCAGAATTAGTGTAAGGAATTCTCCATCTGCACTAAAGAGAATGGAAAGGATTCTTATTTTAATGCTCTGGTAAATATGGATCAGTGCATATGGCACAGGAAGGAATATTTTCATCAGTAACACCACAACTGACTTTACATGTTCATGATCTTCAAGATGTGGAGAGTATAAATATTTAGAGTCACCCAGACCTTTGGATAATACAACTCTAGAACTGGAGAATTTGTGCTGAACTCTGTTCTAAAGGTACTTCAGGAGGATGAGTTGAGTCTGTGTTAAAGTGCAAAGTGTTTTTGTTTTCAGCCTCTGTAAAGGAGTCTCAGATGAAATCCTTTCCTTTGCTGGGCACTGAGAATGAACCAAAGCTGGTTCTGACAATGCTGTTGATCAAGAGATGAGCAGCAGAACAGACTGTAGATGCACGTTTCAGATTCAAAACTTAATTCCTAACCATGGTTTATAATGGCTGAAAGACATCAATGCTTCACTGATTTGGAAGTAGAGACCCAGAGAAGGTGCCCAAGTTACCCAAACTGCACTTCATCCATCACCTCCAGCTTTCCAGCTAATGGCCACAAGCGTAAATGTGGACCTGCATGGTTTGCTAGCATTTACACTGAGGCAAAAACTTCAAAGCCTTGCTTGACTGGAAGTGAGTTTGATTTTTTCCCCCTTGAGTTTGCAAGGAAAAAATAGTTTAATGAAGGACTTTTTCCCTCTTACAGGAATTCCAAAAGGTATAAAACTCCTCTTTACCTGCACTGTTTCTTCCTTATTCAGAGCTTTCTTTTCAATGTTATGCAAGGTTTTGACTTTTTTGCCCTGAAAAATCACCAGGCTGATAACAAAAATTCAAAGCAATCAAATGTGCTTCCTCCTCAAGGAGAGATAAAGAACATGAAATTACCATTGTCAAAGAAGACTTTTATTTGCCAACAACTTGGAAAGGGCTTTGAATAATGAAAACACCACCACCTCCTTATGTCTTTTCAGATGATTTATTTCCTTTGTCCCTTAACATCTAACAGTGATCATGATTCAAATTGAAAAATCATCTATCATCACTCACTTTGTAGTTGGGTGTTAAAGGACAAAGAAAACACATAAAGTAGGAAAAAAAAAAAGTCAGAGCTGAGGTTCCATTGCCTTTTCAGTTTGCCAGCGCATTCATTTGGTACCTTTTGGAGTGTCAAACAAATAAGAAAAAATAATTATGCATTTCAGTGGGGCTGGAAGATTATTTAGGTAGTTAGCTCAAGGAAGTAAGGAAGTCTGGCCCTACATTTCACCTGCAAGTTAGTAAGTGATATTAAAGTCTTAGGGAAACCAATGAGGATTTGGAAGTGCTATTTCAAACCTATTTCAAGAGTTAAAATGTGAACACCTGCCCACATCTGATGAAAGTGAAGCAGTCATTCCCTTGAGGAAGGGATGAGGCTAAAGGCCTCTCAAGACAAGACTTAGTTCAGATGATATTACAACCAAACCAGAACTGGGGACATTGTATTTTGGAATGGGTATATACAAGCTGCAGTGACTCTTATAAAGGAAAGACTCACACTTTGGGAGGGTTTTTGTACAATATCCAGCCTCAGAGCCAACTTGGGCTGTCTACTCCACTGTGTAGGGAAGATGTTTGCAGAAACCCAGTGTTTTTCCAAGAACTTGTATCATCTTTACTCACACACAGTTCCCCTTAGCTCATATCTCAGTGGCAGCAATGTGAAACAAAAGCTTGGATCTAGAAGTTGCACACTTCATGGACTCAGATTCTCCTGGCATTCTGGCCATCACAGAACTTACCTCTGCCACAGCTTGCCCTTTTCCAGAAGCCCAGATACTTCTTTTAGGGGCATGGTTTAGTGGTGGACTTGCCAGTGCTGGGTTAATGGTTGGACTTGATGATCTTAGAGGTTTGTTTCAACCTAAATGTTTCTATGGTGTCGCTTTAGGACACAAAATAAAACAACACAGACTGGAATTTCTAAGATAAAAAGAAAACAAGTTTAATTCTGTCTCTAACATCTATAGATTTCCAAAAGTGACAGTGGATTGGAGGACGACAATGCTATCTCTCCAATGACACTGGACAAACCAACAGTCTATCAAATTTCTCCTCCTCCAGAAAAGAATGCAAAACAATAAGTATTTACAGAAAACTGTGTGAGACAGTTCATTACAAGAATGCAAACCTCAGAAGGCTTAGAAGAACTCAAAAGAACAGGGCAACACTCTGGCTCTATGATTTGTAGAAGAAAGGTAATACCTCCCTGCAGAGAGTGCTTCTATTTTTAGGGAGGTTGTGTATTTGCCTTGCTTGCTGCTGCAGTCACATGCTTAGACATCCTCTGCTCTAGCCCATCTGGCAGCTGCACATGGAAGCAAAGCTCACATGCCAAGCCCTGCTTTTTATATCTTCATTAGCAAGGGAAACCTTTTGATCAACGTATCTGACGCAGAGGAAAAAATGGGAAATTGCCATTGTTTGACAATCTGGTGTATAAATATATGAAGAGGTAACTTCTCATGATATTAGAGCATATAGAACTGGAAAGAACAGTGGGAAATTGAAATCTGTTTCATAATTGCAGGAAAACTGGGTTACGGACAGCTGGGTCTAAGGATGGATGCTATGGAACACAAGTTGCAAAGGTTCAGAAGATGGTTAGCAAACCAATGGCTAAAAGACCATTGCACCAATGCTTTTTGTGTACTTGGTCTGAGAGCAAAAGAGCACAACCCCACATGAAAGCTCTGGAAATGTCAGGGACCTACGGCAAAGGGCCTTGACAAAGTAGGTACTGCAGTAGCAGAGGACTTGCCTGTTGAAAATACCTGTACGATGCATGTTCTTTGCTACAAAGGAAGGGAAAACTCTGTTTTGTGCAATTTCCCTTTGCTGAATAGGTCTCACCTGCAGAGATAAAACTTAATGCAAATAAGTCTCTGTATTGACACATCAGCAGTGTAAGGCAGCCTTGCTAGTGTATTTAATTGCATACATCACCATGTTTCCATAATTTAAAACTATTCTCTGGCCTTGCTCTGCATGGAAGCAAGAATTCCTCATGTCCCAATTCTCACAGCTGTCTGTCCCACATTTGTACTGAAGGCACGTATTTGTCTCCTTTTACCACCTGGATCATGAAGTCTTCACTTAGAGCGGTTTTGGCTCAAGCAACTGTGATTTAAATGTGTTACACTCAAGCTCAAGATTTCACTCCTTGTGACTCATGGCTCACCCAAGCATATGATGCCATGGGAGCACTGATGGAGGACACTAATTGTCCCTTCTGGAATTATTTGTGGAAAGATTGGGAAGGACCCACCCACCATCCTTTTGTGTGACATGTGAGTGATTTAAATATTCCGTCTTGCCTGCATAAAATACTACCAGTGGAAACACCAAAAGGCAAAATATGTCCAGAAAATTATGATTTAAATTTAACCTGAAAATTCTGATTGGCACATCTATATTTTTTTTCCTCTGTGTTACATTGTTGTTTGGGCTTATGCTTTGGACAATAAAGTTTGGCCCTTTGTTATTCAGCAATTAAAATTAGCTATCATGTTATTCTCCTCTTCTCTTGACTGACCCTCATTCTACTAATTCTCCAAATAACTTTACTTTTTTACATTTAGAGTTTCCCAAATCAGCTCTTTTGCAGATTTCAGAGTAATTCCATTGTCTATACAAATGCCTTAAAATACATAATTCATATGACAGGCAAATATGAGAGTACTTTTATTCTGACTTTTAAAATACCATGCAAACCTTCTAAGAAATAGCTATTGACCAGAAAATTGTGCATAAAAGTTGATTCTTGATGATTTTTTTACAAGGAGTAGTTGTATCCTGAGGACTGTTTTCAAAGACATTTTCACAAAGCCCTTGGATTTTAATAAGGAAACAAATTGAGTAGTCAGGCACTGAGAAAATGAAAGGTGAACTTGTAAGAATCTTTTGGTCAATACTTGGCAGTGTATTCATTAATTATAACTGTTATTATTGCTTCTAAAAGCACTTTCTAAGACTTATTCCAAATAAAGTTTGAAATACTAATAATTTATTTCTCTAATATTTTTCTTGCCCTGCAGCCACATAGTATCCAATTGTAGTCATTATTACACCTTCCCTGTTCCATCTAACAGAGGAATTAGTCACACAGGGGCCTTTTTTATTAATGAAAACAATTCTGTGTGAACGACTGTGTAGGGGGAAAGGCTCATATGAGAAAGGCTTAAGGTGAAGGAAATCAGAAGGAGGCAAAGATGGGTCTGCAGTGAAGTTATGCAAGCTGATTTCAGCAG
>NW_005054306.1:1623425-1629391 GCF_000277835.1 Geospiza fortis
TGCTGGAGGAAGCAGCTTTGGGCTCCTAACTTGGAGAATTTGGAATCATGTTCCTTTCCTGGCGGTGTCCAAGGCCAGGTAGGATGGGGCTCTAAGATACCTGGGACACCTGGGTGTTGCTGCCCACGGCAGAGGGGTTGGAACAAAATGAGTTTTGAGGTCCCTTCCAACCCAGACTTTTCTATCGTTCTATTTTTCTTCTCTCAGGATCAATCCTTTGCCTCATCTGCAGGGAGAATGTAGGAGCTGGGATGTGGTTCAGTATAGGAGAATAAATTCAAGCTAAGGTGAGACATTAGTGGGTCTCACCGAAAGGAAGCTCTTGGCCTTGGGCCTGCCCTGCAGGTTGTATGAAAAGGCATGGAAATAGTGCTTTCCTGCCCAACTCAGTTCTGGGAGAGGGGAATTTCCTGTCTGGTTCCATTCCTTAGTAAGTGTCATCTCTGTGGTTCTCTTGAGGGATTTCAAAGCACTGTTGACATGAACCACTAGACAAGTATGAGTTATCACTCTCTCACCTAAGATGTTGATGTAGACTTGCCACAAGCAGAGGGAGCTTAGCTCAAGGCATGGTCTTGAGGAGAGGAAACATCTTTAGCATAAAAGACTCTTTTAACTAAAAACCTAATAAATTCTTGCTGTCCTTTAGCTCTGTCTTGAGTCTGCTTGCAGTTACAACAAGTTATGAGGCTGTGGAATAGATGGAGAAGGAACATACCTGGTCAGCAGATTGATCAGCTCTGCTCTTGCTGTGGAACATGGCTCTAGTTCCAGCCTTCAGAGAACTGAGTTATGGGAACGGTGCCTTTGTACAGGGCATAGAGGCCGTGCAGGGGAATGAAGAAGGATTTGTTGTGTGTGCTAGACAGAGCTAGAGCAATTCCTGCCCAAAGAAGAGTTTTCTCTGCCCAGATGGCTGGGGGTTCACAAAATACTTTGAATGGGCATGGGAGCATTATCCTGTGCTTATGCCAGGGCCAAAGGCTTCTGTTCTTGCTTTGGGAACAGCATTAGAGAGCTCTCTGCAGCCTCTGCTCACAAATGCCAGGAAGGAAAGTCCAGAAGTGAAAATGCCTGTTTCAAAATGGTACTTGATTGACTCTTTGGAAGATGGAAATGCAACAGATTGCCAAGGTCAAGAATGCTGATGCATTTTCCATTGTCAACTGGGAAAACAATCTCAGTTTCATTCAGCTGAATGGGAAAAACTTGTGTTTGACTCTGGTGGTATCAGGTTGTCGCTCAAAGTGTTGAGGTGGTGAGGTATATCTGGAGGTTGTATTTTAGAGAAAAGCAGGTTTGTGCTGCACTGTAGCTCCACTGGTCTGTGTCATGTCATGCACATGGATTTGTGCTGGAGTGGTAAAATACAGAGCAGTGATGAGAAGGTCTCAAGTTGAACATTGTCCTGTAACCTACTGTCACTGCAGATGGTCAAAAGACACTTGGAAATTTCATTTCTCAGGAAATTTCCATTTCCTATCCCAAAATAAAATTTTTAAAAGTCCTGAAAAAAATGCTTCCAGGCAGAATGTTCCATGGTTCACTGGGAAATGAAGGATGTGAGAAGGAAAACTGGTGTTTGATCTCTTCTGCACTGTCTTCTGAACTCTAGTTGTTTGTGGTTTGGAGTAGCTGGCTGGTGTTTTACACAGGTTAGCCAAGAGACTTCCAGACTCCACGATTTTCAACATTCCTGAAAGCCTCATGTATATGTTTAAGGGGATGACATAAATTTATTTTGTGAGTCAAACAGATCTCCTGTCATGTTGAGCGGACCTGCCCCATGACTTACTGATGACCACCTGGCATTTCCTTTGCTAATTTGATAGAACCTGAGAATCAGAGACTCATTTAGGTTGAAAATGACCTTTAAGATCTTTGAGTCCAACTGTTAACCCAGCACTGCCATTCCACCACTAAACCATGCCCCCAAATGCCACATCTTCACATCTAAATCCCTTCAAGGTGACTCCACCACTTCCCTGGGCAGTTTGTTCCTGTGCTTGACAATCCCTTTCTGTGAAGAAGTTTTTCCTGATATCCAATCTAAACCTCTCCTGGTGCAACTTGAGGCCATTTCCTCTTGCCCTATCATTTTAACCTGGGAGAAAAGGCTGATCTCCACCTTCCTGTCAGGGAGTTGTGCAGAGCCAGAAGGTCCCCCCTGAGCCTCCTTTTCTCCAGGCTGAGTCCCTTTCCCAGCTCCCTCAGCTGCTCCTCCTCAGACCTGTGCTCCAGAACCTTCCCCAGCTCCGTTCCCTTCCCTGGACACGCTCCAGCCCCACAATGCTTTTCTTGCTATGAGAGGCACAAAAGTGAACTCAGGATTTGAGGTGTGGCCTCATCAGGGTTGGGCACAATGTGAGTGATCCCTTCCTCAATCTGACTGCATTTAACTGCCCCTAATTTTTTCCTTAGGGAACATGTGCCTGTTCCCCTAGTTTACAGATGAGGATGTCACCCATTCTATCTCTATAGGATGCATTCATGGGATGAATGGAACAAAGAGGAGTCAGGTGTTTTTAGATCCTTTCTGAAATTCGTCTTCCCTTTTAAATATTTCAGTGAAGTTCTGAGGTATAAAAAAGTAGTTTCACTTCAGTCAAAATAGGTCACTCTATTTTTGCTTAGTGTATAAAAAATGTAAAAGGGTTCCAACAAGGTAAAATGATAACATAAAATGATAAGGTTTTATTCTAAAAATTATGAAGCTGGACATTCAAATATCATAAGAACTCTCCTGCTTGACTGTTTAGTCCCCTTGAATCTCTCTTAGGTGTGATTTCATCAAGTGTCTTGTCTGTTGAACAGGATTTTCTGTCTCTGAACCTTTTTCTATCTGAGCAGTAAAAACAGCATTGCAAAGGTGTCAAGAATTTTTTTTTCAAGCTGCTCAGCCTCATCCCACCTCTGCTGCACTGGCTAGCATTAAACTTCCTCAATGAGAGCAGAGATTAATCAATGTTTGTTTCTTGGTGGCTGCACACATGCAGGCAGACTGACTGCTAGCCGTGCATTATCAAACTTCCACAGGCTCCTTTGGCTTTTTTCCCACCGATTTCAGCTGGGGAAGGAGTGCAGGATTCAACCATCTGAGTTGTTTGCCTTATTAACTCCACCGACAGCAGAATGGCTGCATTTCCTCAAGCCTTTAAATCTCAGCAGCCACAGCTCTTCCAGCCAAATTAGCAGGAACAGGAGGCGAGAGGGAGGCAATTCTGCTGGAAGATGTGGCTCTGCTTTTCCCCTGTGGGAGAGGAGCAGAACGTCATGCATTTATATGTCTGCAAATGAGCAGGGGCACGTTTCCTTCATGAGCAAATGATCCTTGGTGGTATCCAGTGAGCAGCTGGGCTGGAATTAATAGATTATGCTCATAACAACAATTATTCAGGGAAAATTGCGTTATTTGGAGCAATGGAAATGAAGAAGAGTTGGCAAAACACTACAATTTTGAATTATTTTATTTAAATGGGCATTTAATGTGTCTGGACTGCTGGACATGGTTTAGGATGCTGAAGAGAGCATCTCAGGTTGTGCTTATCTCTTGATGTCAACAGCTTGATCTGTGCTTTCCCCTTCTTGTGGACTGGTTACTGCTGGGTGTGAAATGCCTTGAATTACTTTACCAAAATCAGCAAAAAAATGATAAGGCAGTTAGAATCCCTGGATGCCCCTTCCACACATTAGGGTTAAATATTAGGGATGGACTAATATACACAAAGCTGGTATTGTCTCTGGTGTATTCAGGGAGGTAAAGAGCGGAAAATTGGGAAGAATCTCCCTGCTCATCTGACTTGCTTCACTGCATGTATATGAAAACACTCTGAGCAAAGAGATATAAAAAAGGTTGCTTTTACACTAGAAATTCCTAAATAAACAGCACAAAGACTTATCAGAAGGACTAAAATATTGTGAAATAAGAAAAAACCTTTAGCAAGGCAATCAGATAAATGGAGCCCCCAGTGGAGTGAATCACTGGGCTGGGTAGGTCCACCAATGCATATTTGCCTAACCTGGGCTGTAAGAAGTCTAGAGCCAAGTTCCTCTGCTGCAGGCTGCCTCTGTGATTGTGGACTATTTCCTTTGTATCTTCTATCACTCAGAATTCTCCTTTAACTCCTATAAACTGATTTACATACCTAGCACAATGTTTGAAGTATTCATATTTAGTGTTTTTCTTACAACTAAAGTCAAAGGAGTAAAAGAGATTACTTTGGTGGTCTTGGCTGTGTCTTCAATAGCTAATTAAATGGTGAGGAAGAGATTTAAGTAGTTGAAGCCAACTGGCACAGAATTACCTGCATCTATACCATTAAACTACCTTAACCTTCAAGTCAGGGTGAGTGCATCCAAAGCACCGATTAGGAACAGCTCCTGCCTTGTGTTAAATTCTGAACCATGTCCAGGAGTTGTCTGGGGGAACTGCATTTGGCCAGGCACCATTCTAACAATATAACAGCATTTAGACAACTGGGATTTAGCACCCAAGTGTTAAGCACAGCCTAATTTTCTGGTGTGAGGTTAGCACTCAGCATGCTAATAACACACTTGGTGATTTTGCAAATGCAAAATATCTCTTTCTTTTGAAAAATAGAGGTCTGGAGCATGTACTCTGGGTCATTTTAAACCAAAGTCTACCTTTTACCTGCAAAATCCATTGAAATAATTATAGCAGCCTGGTTTCTGACCCTTCCTGTAAGTGCTTGCTCCCAGCTATTTAGAAAACCTCTCCAGCCCTACAACGTGACACATCATGAAGATCAAATGCTGTTCCCTAGTTTATCTCAGAGAACTGTGGAGAGGCTCAGGGCTCTCAACAGAGCAGTCTTAATCAACAGCTGCTTCGTTTGTGACTCTTGACTTCTGTCTTTCTGTAATGAAGAACACTAAAATATTCATTATCTAGGTGCAAATGTTGGAGGGTGATTACATGTAGATATGGTGGTGCCTGCAAATTCTCAGCTTAGGAGAACTGGGGAACTTCTCAAAATTTTGTATGTCAGAATCAAAACTGTATTTTGGAAAAACAGAGACAGTATTTCCCACAAGTATTGGAATGCAAAGAAACTGAGGACTGCAGTGAAAGGAAGTGAATAGTTTATTTACAAGCGCAGTTTTCAATTGTAATGATTTCTAAAAAGTTTAAGAAAAATGTGACAAATAGAGTAGTTACTAAAAAAACAAACTTGAAAGAATTTATGCTGCTAAGGTAGTCAGCAGTTTCTTCCTTGACTGGGAAGTCCAACCCATGGGATATGTTGAATTCTTGTCCATATACTTATTGGCAAAATATTTAAAGATCTCTCCTAAATTATGTGAATCAAAAGAAAACTATAGAGTCATATCAGTGCACAGAGTAAGATATTCTGTACTAACTAGAACTATTTGTCCTAATGCTAGGGAATTATGTTTCTTTATTAACATCATTCACTCTCTGGGCACAGAGGCCCATGAAACCTCTTGTTCTCACAGCAGGAGTGGGGGCTGTTCTTGAGCCACATCATTGCTTTGCTTCCAGGCTCAGTGGTGACTGGGAGCATTAGTCTATCACAGGAGACAGATTAGCTGAGGCTGGTTCATTCATCCTGATGAAACAACCTCCAGGACGACAGAGATCACTGGAAAAACAGGTGAGGAGAAGAGAGCAGGGGTGTGTGATCACCAAGGAAGTAAAGACTGGAAGGTAACAAACAGCAAAAATGCCAGAAAAGTCTGTGAATTGGCCATTTAGCCTAGAAAGAAGGAAAAAGCTGAAAACTTCTGTAAAAGTGCAGTGTGCAGCACAGCTTTGTAAGAAGAAGCAGAAATGTGTCCAGTGGCAGACACTGCACCAATGTTCACCCACCAGCTCTGAGGTCAACTGGCATGGAGGTGGCAGCAGAGGACAGTGCCAGGTGTGTCTGAGTAGCACAGCAAGGGTGACACATGCACGGCTCCTTGGCCTGGGCTGCACAAGGCAC
>NW_005054306.1:1629404-1648841 GCF_000277835.1 Geospiza fortis
GCAGTGGAGGGATTGATTTCCAGCACTTGGGCCTGGCAATTCTAAATTAACTATTACAGACACAGCCTGAAAATCTGTTTCCTTGGGCTCCCTTTGAGTTTTGAGGATGGAGCCTGACATATCTCTTTCCACAGGGATACTAAATATACAAAACAATAACCTCATATTTCACACACTTTATCCCAGCTCACAGGGCAGTAATTGAAAAGCAAGAGAAAACAACAACAGCCCCTCATGCTGCAGTAGTTGCATCTGTTATTTGACTAATTAGTGACACATAATAACCCCCAAGAGCCTTGGCAATACGAAAGCTGCTTTAATTCTTCCCAGTCTCCACAAAAACCTCCCAGTCTCACTTTCCATTTGTAACTGCAGAGGTATGTGTAGCATACCCACCCATGCAGTGTTGGGCAGCAATGCATCAGTGTAATGATGCTTTTTGAGGAGGAGGGAGAATAAAATTGCTGTGGATGGAAAGGCAGACATGTCTTGCATAGTTGAGCTTGCAACCAGATTGAAGATCAGTCTCTTTGTGCTTCACATGACCCATAACCAGTCCTGTATTAATCCAGTGGAGTGGGCAGGTGCTCAGAGGACAGCCCAGAGTGCAGAGAAGGTGAGAGGGCTCTGTTATCTGGGATATCATAGAACTGGAAAGACTCAGGATCACTGATCTTTCTGTCCTTGTTTGTTTTGGTTGAGCTTTGCTTTTAGGTAAAATGCATTTACTCAGCACTTTTCATTTAGACAGTTACTGATCTTATCTGGTGCTAAGGAAGAAAACCATGGTCCCAGCAGAAACTGGCAGTTGTGAGTTAATATTTTCTTTTACATGTATCGATTACCATGTCAAACATTCAAAATCAATTCACTTAAATGTCGCTCTAGAAAAAAAGAATCTGTCAGTGTAACAGAATACTGCCAAACTACAGGAAAAAAACAAGCCTGAAGCCTGACTCCCCTATCCCTGAATGCATGGATACATATGGTGCCAATAGGACAACCCTGTCTTATATCAACCACAAAAATAAGGATGAAAAATAGATAGGAAATATATCCTATCTCCTCAATATTTATATTGAAGCATATGATTAATTCAGAAATGATTTAAAATTCTCATTGCAAAACTTTCTAACAGATTTCACAACCTCCCCAACTCTTGTCTTGCATCCTCTTTTCCCTGTTGCAGGTCTATAAGCTTGCTGTCCTGTTATCCCAGCAGCATGCACATTTCCTTCCTCCCATGGGATACAGACTTACCACATCTCTGCAGGAATTCAGTGCAAAATCCTCCTCCTCATTGCTCCAGAGAGTGCTAACCCAACATTTTCATTTCCTGAAGCTGCAGATGTGTTCTGGCCCCTGCTGTGAAGGGTAGCTCAGAGCCGGCAGCATTGTCCCTGCTTTTTATTCCATTCCCCTCCTTGTAATCTGTAACCAAATAGGTAAATCTATCAAAGCACCAGAACTAGAGCAGGGCAATTTGCTTTTCACTTAAATTACATGAATCAGTATAATTTTGCTTTTAGGCTGTTCACACAATGGATTATTAATGCCTTGGGTGTTCAACGGTCTATCCTATTCCATGGAATCAATAGATGCTCCATATACCTATTCCAGATATCATCTTACTGTCTTTAATCATCAAAGATGGTGCTGAGGAAAAGATCAAACCAACTGTTTAACAAACAGATTTCAACTGCTTGAAGTCTGGATTATGAACAAGTCAAAGTAACTGCATTTTAGGTACACTCAGGTGTTGAAATCTAACTTTGGGGCCATGGTTATTTTATTTTGATTTTAACACTGAAATGTTTTACTAAGAAAATGTGGGAATGAAATAGTTAATCTCTTTTTCTGTCAGAAAAGCAACCTAATGCCATCAAGACAAACTTGCCAGCCCTCATTTCCATATCTGGACGAGAAATGGCCTAAAATCTGTTGCCCAGCTCCAGTCCGGACAAAGCTTTATATGTTTCTGATGATAGAAAGGAGGTTTTCATTCCCAAAGGGCTTTATATCTTTGACCCTGATGGGTGGTGAGAAGGAAGCTGTTGCTGGGGCTGGGGTGTCTCTCAGTCCACCCCCATATCCTTGGTGTGTGTAGGACTATAAATGTGGGACTTGGACCCACTTTGGCTGGGCCCCAGTGGATGCTCTGCTGCTCTCCACCACCTCAGGTCCCTTCAGAGTGCTTCTAGCAGCACTGAAGCAGTATCTGGTGGGCAAAACTCTTATTGCCACCTAGTTTGGATTTCAAAGTAATATTTTTTTCCTTTGGGGATAAGAATACAGAAATAAAGGGCTGAAACAACCTGAATAGCTTGTGCAAGTCTGCTGGGACAAGAATCTTTCTCTGGTGCCCTTGGTGCTGGCACCAAGAGAGGCTTCCACAGCTTCCGTGGAGATGGCTGCAGGAAGACCTCTCCCAGTTATCTCTGGGCTCCTCTAACCTTTAAACATGGCCAAGGGAGCTGTGCTGCCAACACATCCATCCTCCAGGGATTCCCCATCTGATTGAGGCTGGGCCAAGGAAGTGAGTCAGAACTGCAACAGACAGGCTGCTCCTGCCTCCTGCCCGCAGCCTGCCAGCCAGCCAGGAGAGCCTTAATTGATGTGGGGGAGAATTAGGGATGTTTCAGGCTCCCTCACTGCAGGGGAGATGACAGCTATGGAAATAGGCTGTTTTTAGCAGCAGGACAGAGAATCCTGACTTGAAATTCTTTTTCTGGGGAAGTCAAGCAGGCAAGTTCTGTGTACGTTTATTGAATTTGCTTGAAAATGGGTTGCTGGGAAAAAGATACTTCTTGTGAAACAAATAGCTTTACCCAAAAATGAGACAAATGGCTTAAATGTTGAAAAGCTTGTTTTGACCTAAATGAAAAGATGGTTGTATTTTTTTTTTTTTGTTAGAAACAGCAGCTCATGTCAAAATTGACTAAGTTGAAAAAAAAAATCAAAGGGCCTTAATAATGGATAATGGAAAGAAGAAAAGAACAGCTTTTAGTCTGATGCAAAATGGGTTATTTGAAGGGGTTCTCTTGGGTTTTTTTTGTTTTTTTAAATTTGTTTGAAAAGAATTATTGTCTTTGACTGAACCAATAGTCCCTTTCTTTCTCCCTTCTTCTCACTTTTGGGAACTGACCATTGAAGTGAAATGTTACACCATTTTCCAAAAGAACCATGAGGCTGTTCCTACCCTGGAAATGCAATAAATGATGTCTCTATAGATTTAATTTTTTTTTTTTTTGCTTGAGCTCTATAGATCTCTTGTTATTTTTCTGCAGTGCCTTGGCCTAGACCAGCATCCAACACATAGTCTGATGACAGGAATGCAATAGATTGAGCTATATCTTGTCACCAGCAGAGATCAGCTGCTGGCTGTCCCCTTCCTGTGCAGGGCTTCCTCATCCAGGCACTCTTCCATTGCTCTGCACTACTGGAGGATACTGCATGCTGCCTCTGGATCAAAAATATTTTTGATTGGCAGCTTTCTGTGAAGACAAAAATTGTTGGTGGTGAATAAAAACTGTGACCTGCAAGCAATTTAGTCTAAGCAATGCCTAATTGTCTGGGGTTAGTCATTAGAGCCAGCTATTACATTTTTCAGTGTTGTTATCTCACCCACCATCGGGAGGGAAACAGGAGGACACTTGATGACCGAAGAGCTATCAGCCTAATTATACTGTGATGAATTCCTTTCAAATCTGTAGAGCATTTAATGCATTCTTAAATCAAGCCATCCATAATTAGAAACCTTCCATAACACACACAGGAATCTGAGTCCCAGAAAAGCTGATTAATTGTTAATGAGGTTTCTTCACTTGCTAGACAGGTTGGAAGAGGAGAGGAAGCAAAGCTGGAGGCGGAAGCTGGCATTGCTGTGCAGATGCAATGAAACTTTGCTGTTTGCCAGACCAAATTTCTGTTCTGTGGCTTCTTGTGGTCCAAGCCGTGTGGCAGTTTTGCCCAAGCCAGCTTTGTCCATTAGGGAAGTTATTTCTGGTTTTCCATAATTTCAGACAACAGATGAAACAAAAATTGCCCCAACCTGATTGATGCTTCTGCAAATTGTAGAAAAATGATTTTTTCACCACTCTCTGAAATTCATGCTCAGCTGGCAAAACTTGTGATGGTTTTTAAAATGCTCATCCACATCACCCATTTACTTTGTAAATGTGATGTTTTCAGCAAATGTTCAACTCATTCTGTCCACAAAAGGATCTGATGACTCTGATACCAGAACATGGAGAACACTCTGTCTGAAAGGGGAAAAGCAAGAACTACAGGTGTTTATACATAGGGAGTGCACAAAAAAGGAATGTCTTGTTTCACAGTAGGAAGCTGGAAGTGGGCCCATGGATGCTCAGTTTACTGCACCATTTTGCTTACTGCATATGTCCCCCAAATATTTTCCCTTTTATTTTTCTTAAAAGAAACAAACTCTAAAGTGCTCCACTCATTCTCCATACAAAAGTCAAATAACTCTTTATTATTGTACAGTGGTTTGTATGTCTTTGCAATCTCTGATGAGTTTTGTGGCTGTCTTGTCACTGTATTCATAGAAAATGAAGCTCAGACCTTGGAAAATGTAGACATGTCTACTAAAATATATATTTTTTTTCTGTCTCTAAAAGTATTGTGAGTTCCAGGCTTGATAGCTGAACATTTGCCAAAGCAAGAACAGAATGCTTTGTGACCTGTTTTTTTTTCCTGAGGTGTATTTTTTGCTGCAGAGAATATATGTTTGGAGCACAACATTTGAGAAGGGCTCCTGAAATGAGTCTTTATATCTTGAGTATTATTTGAAAAATAAACTTGGAAGAGGGAACAGGCTTTAAAAACCATTTCCTAATATGTTGTTTATGGTCAGCTGTCTGAGTTCCAAGATATCTAAATGAATGAAAGTCAGAGACCTAGTCAGAGTTTATTAAAAAACCAGTGAAAATATATACTTGAACTTTTACTTCTGTAGAAGTTTCTTGGTAATTCTGCATTTCTAATTATTCTATAATATGAATGAAAGCTGCACATCAGTATAATTCATAGGAGATAATGAAAAGGAAGTGTTTACTGTTCCCAAACTGAATTCGTTGCGGCAAAATGGAATTCATGGTGTGTCTGTTCAAACAGCATCAATAATGCTGAGCAAAGCTACTCTAACACGGGGGGATGCCTCCTGCAATTTAATTGTGGGGAGCTGTGACTGAAACTGGAAACATATTTATTCACATTGCATATTTTTTTCATTTTTTAATTGTTTCTTCTTGCATGAAAGATGGAAGATGATGGGCACATCGCAGTGATGCTTGACCCAAAGCTGCCCACAAAGCTCTGTCCTGTGTGCTCTCATGGTCCTTCAGGCAGCTGGAAGCTTTCTGTAGCCATGAATAAAGGCAGCCTCACAATCACACCACACACAGTCTCTGTGTGAAGCTTTTCCCAAACTAAAGCTTGACATTCATATTTTTTGCTGGGGAAAGGGCAGGAAGGCTGGTTGTACAAGGAGTGCATAACTGGGTTTTCTGTTTTGGAGAAAAGGAGTCTGAGGTTCAATCTCATGCTCTGCATGTTCCTGAGGTGGGGAATGGGACAGGGAGGTGCTGAGCTCTCTTCCCTGGTATCCATAGGCAGGATTAGTTTGAAAGTTTCAGCAGTGCCCCAGAGGAGATTTAGACTGGACATTAGGAAGCCTTTCTTTACCAAGAGGGTGCTCCAACACTGGAACGTGCTTCCTAGAGATGTGGTGGATGTTCCAGTGTTTAAGAGGCATTTGGACAATGCCCTTGGCAAAATGCTTTAACTTGTGGTCAGATCTACTGTGTTTGGACTAGATGATGGCTGTAGATCCCTTCCAGATGAACTATTCTTACTCTATTTCAGTTCTAAATGGACCAGAAAACTTTTCTTCTGTATTGCCCCCCCAAAAGAAATTAAATGAAGTTTTACTAGGTGTAAGCATGTCTATGGGGGTCAAATATATATAATTTTTGATTCAGATAAGGGTTAAGACCTAAGCACAATTGGAGCATGACCTGCTAAACTGCACAAGCCAGTCCCCTTGTTTTTTTCCTTCCATTCTTAATCTCAGTTATATTTATTCTTTGGAAACATGATTTGCATTCAAAAGATTCCTATTAAAATACACAGCTTCTAATAAAAAGACTTTATATTTAAATGGCCTTTGTGCTTTCCTGATTTCTATAGCATTTAGCCCAGCAGTTTAAGTTCATCTCTGTTCAGGGCTTGAGCTGCTGTTGAAATGACAATATTCATAGCATTTTTTCAGTGAGTATTTATGTTATCATCCTAAATTGTTACAGAGGAGGTATAAATGATGCCTTCTGATAAAATACTTAGATTGTCCTTTGTTATGTATATTTAATCAAGGCAGCACTGAATGCTCAGTGTTTGCAGAGAAGTTATTTCAGCCTTATCAGAAACATGCACAAGTGGCACACAATAGATGAGGAATTCACCATAAAATGAACAAAACCCAGCTCTAAAGTGCATAACTCCCATTAACAGCTCTGCCATGGAGGCTGGATGCTGGCTGACACAGAGCTCTGGGCTCTATTGCACCAACCACAGTTTGAGAGGTTCCTGGTCATATTACAGCCAGAGTAAGATCAACTCCTGTGAAATGACAGTGGAATTACAGAAACACAAGGACTGCTAGATGCATTCAAGGAAAACTAAAACTGCAGTTCATCTTTACCTGTGGTGGTTTTATAGCACAGAGTTGCATGCTTAGCTTGGTTCCTGTGGATCTGGGAGGCTCCTTCCCCGAACAGCTACTGCAGCAGCCCAGCTAAGAGCAGGATTTAATATGAGAGAAACTTCATGAGTCCAAACTTATTTAAAATTATTCTGCTTTGATTTTCAACTTTCTTTTTCTTTGGGAGGAGTAAAAGAATCACTTGGAAGCTTTTCCAACAGCCGGAAACATAATTCTGCATATTATTTTTTATACTTTGATATAAATACTTTTCATAAAACCCAGCAATAAGATGCTTTCAGAAGTGTAGCTTGAAGCAATGAATCACTGCCTTTTTAAAGACATAAGAAGAATCCAGAGTAGATGTTCATAACATTAAAATACTTATTGCAGTCATAAGGACTGTCAGAGAAAGGGTTCAAATTATGCTTTGAGCTTTAGGGATTTTGTGCCTGCAAAGAGTCAAGGATAGCACATTATTTTGTGCAACTGTCTCTGACATTTGGCTCTAGGGAACAAATAGACTAAAGCAATCCCTAGGGTGATTTTACCACCTCCCTGAGGCATAAATTTGCTGTAATGTTTTTGTTCCTTACTGTTAGTGGATTTTTTTAAAGAGGGGAGAATTCCACAATTAAGTAGCTTTTCTGCTGTTGTTTTTTGAGCTGCACAAGGTATGCATCTTCTACTATGAGAGAATGAAGGAACTTAACACAAATGGTCTGGATGGAGCCTGAGATTCACAGACCCTGGGGCAAGATAGGCAAACAGCAGGGAGAGGCACATATTTAATTTTTGTTAATGCAGCAATATTTCTTTTTTAATGTGTTTTCCCAAGGTCTTACTTAAAAAATACATTGTCTGTATTTCTCATGCAAATAGGAGCTTATTAGTAGCGTTTATCCTGCTTAAGAGCAACAATATTCCAACCTATGGGTTCTGCAGGGCTCCCTTACCCCACCAGCGACAGCAATTGAGTACCTAATTCTGACCTCCTAAAAATACAAAATAATTGACATGACTGGAAATAGAAAAGACCTTTGGAATTTGAAAGAAAGGACAATTTAGGGAAAACATCTGCAGACAGAAAAGGAAAACTAAAGTGCACAAATTGGAAGTGGTTTAGGAAACAAGTTCAATGACAAAGCATCTTTGGGGAAATAATGTTTGGGAACCCTTGAACAAAAGAGGAATGTCAATTAAAGTTAGGGAGAAATTAATTGAATGAATGTGCGAGGAAGAGAGAAACATCAAGATTTACTTGAGTACCTGAAGCACAGCCCAGATCAATTACTTGCTGCTGTCAGCATCATCAGTGCAATGTAAGAAAGATTGAATGCACGCTATAAAATGCACCGTTTAACAAAGTTCAAGCTATTAAGTAATTAGAATATAATATGTGAACATGCTGAATATGCTTATTTAAATGTAAATGTTTATTCACTGTTTATTTTTAGTGCAGAAAAATCACCCAGCTTGTTTAGTTGTCCTTGCTGTTTCATACACTGCTGATCTATTGGATGCCTCTAAGCCAGCATCCAGAGGCAGCTGCTCCTTTATCAATGGCATCCAGGGACTCCTCTGGAAGGGTGCAAAGTAATCTGCAAAGGAAACAAATTCAAGGTGGATAATAAATATACTTTGCTCCAATGAGCTGAGGGAACAGCAATATTACGTTTCCACTTACAGAGAGATCACTGATGTGGCCATTTGTCAGTGATGTAAAGGGGCAGGGCCTGAATGCAGAATCATGGAGTAAGGTTTGGGTTTGGAAGGGACCTTAAAGATCACCCAGTTCCAATTTCCTGTCATGGACAGGGACACCTTTCGCTAGACCAGGTTGCTCAGAGTAGGACACCTTTCGCTATACCAGGTTGCTCAGAGTTCCATCCAACCTGGCCTTGAACACTTCCAGGTATGGAGCATTCACAGCTTTGGGCAACCTGTGCCAGTGCTTCACCACTCTCACTGTAAATAATTTCTTCCTAATATCCAATCTAAACCTATTCTCATTAGGTTTAAAGCCATTCCCCCTTGGCATTGTCCTTGCCCTTGTAAGGAATCCCTCACTAACCAAGTAATATGGCTCACTGAGTGGGAAAGATGAGCCACAGCAGTAAAGGGGTTTGTTAGTAAACGGGGAAATAGTAAATTCAAATGCAAAAAAGTGGAATTTATGCTGTTGGTTGCTGGCACTTGGCAGATCAAGCTGTCCTAGGTCTGCCGCTGGCAAACTTCATGGTCTCAGGTTTATCATTTCACTTTTGCCTTGTGAAATAATGGCACAGCAATTCATACATGTAAATATCAGAGCAATAAGTACTGCAAATTCCTAAATGCATGCCACAATTTTGCTGCTGATTATGTCTTCCAAAATAACCATGGAAGGTGAAGCACAGTTTGTCTGCAAGGTTTTTTCTGACATTAACATATGCTGATCCAGAACCTGGCAGAGCTAGGCAGACCTGTGCTCACAATGTAGTTCTATTGATTTTAATCTCAACACTTTAAAATCAGAGTTTGCCAACATCCAGTCATCCTAGAAGGAAGGCAAAGAAAATGCTCATCTGCCTGAAAGCAAAAGCTGTAGAGATACACACATTGGCCAGTAATATGGAGAAATAAATCTGGGTGCAGATTTTGGGGTGTGTGTCATATTTAAAAGTATACAGTGTGGTACCAGCTTTAGTTCTAAAGCTTTTATTCTAAAGGTCTGTGGTGTTCTTAGTCTTTTATGACTGCCAGCCTTTCACCAAGTTCCAGATTCTGAAAAGCACACTAGAGCCATCTTGTCAACAGCACCTCCTGACACAGGCTGTCCTTACAGTCTCTCAATCTTGCTTACAAAAGAGGTGATCTGTACTGGGTTGGAGATTAGTATCATAAAGAAACAGTTGTATCTGAAAATATTTCAAAAAAGAACCACATCATAGTTACAAGCCATGTCAAGGTCTAAGCTTGGTACTACAAAAAATGAGAAGAGGAATGCCAGTGATGCAGAGTAAGCCTCATTCAGGAAGGTGGGCACTGAAGCTCCTCCTCTGTTACAGACATTCTGAATGACTTTGAGAAGCACCTCTGTCTACATCCTTAACCAGCACTGGAGACTATCCCTGAGCACAAAACTTCATCCTCTCTTCTGTTAAATTTTTAGCAAAGTACTTGGCATGGTTTTGTCTAGACCATAAACAGGCTCTCAAACACATCCCAAACGCTGTCTGGAAGTTAGCAAAGGCCAATGACCATTCCTACAATAAATTTTATTTATTTCTACAATAAATTAGGCTGGGAGACAATTCTGGAAATCACCTGATCTTAACACCATGTTTGGAAAAGGTCCAGTGCAATGTGTTCAGAAGCTATGCCCAGTCAAGATCTGATCATCTCCAAGGATGAGCTTTTCACAGCCTCTCTGGTCTCCTCTGTCAGCAGTTAATTGCTCTCAGGATAGAACAGTTTTTTGCAGGTAATTTACATTTCCTGTCAATCTCTGGTTTCCCTATAATTGTATGAACTCCCCAAAGGCAGTTTGGACGTGTTACCCTGCTCTGGAGGCTGAAGGGGTGTGACAACAGGCACATGGGCAGACTTTGTCGCTTGGTCTCAGGGCTGGAGAACAGGTTAATAGAGATGTAACCTCCAAGTCATGGTTCCCATTGGTAATTTGAATGTATTAGCACTTAATTGGAGGGCTCAGATCCCATCATTGTGCTTGAATGCATGGGTACCACAAGGGATAAATCCCTGTGCATGGGTATGCAGAGCACACACTGAAAAGTGTGCAGATCTCTACAAAAGGAACTAAAAATCCATTGATCTATCTTTGTATTGTCAAAAATGGCTCTTTTTTGTTTTCTTTTTCTTTTGTTTGTTTGTTTTAAATCAGCATGTCCAGAAATGATAACTCCCCAAAGTCCTCTTAAACACTTAATAATATGTGGTCTGAGCCAAGAAACTGCAATGAGACAAACAACTAAACAAACAGTATGTGGACATTCAAAATATTTTTGGGCCTTTTGGGTTATGTTAAGTCTGTATGGGAATACTTAAAAATATTCAGAAAGAGTAAGAGTTTTACTGGTAGATGAAGCCTGACTTTTGCAGTGTGTTCCTTCATAGTGCTGCTAGGAAAACACAGGTCACAGGGAGGGGGTGACTGAAGGACACATGTGGGAGCAGTTCTTATGTAATGAGAGCACAAAATCTATGTACAAAGTCAGTGGTGTGTTTGGCCTAATGCTTTTCCTCTGCGTAAAAGTAATTACATCTTCAGGGAAGAAAAACTCTAAGCTGTGAGTTGCCATTTTCCTATAAGTCACCAACATTCTGCACATGTATCTTAGAATATGATATAAAAGTTTATACTGATATGAAAGTTTGTGTCTTGCAAACAAAACCAGCTGAAGGGATGCGTGATGATGCTGTGGATACTGGTGGAAGATAGTGATTGTTTCAGGCAGCAATGAAAAATGAATAGGTTTTTGGTTTTAGAATAGAAATTCGCTGACAGACCTTACACTGTGCCACACAGCTGAGCACACACCTCACTCCAGTGAGCACTGCATACACAATAAATAAATATACCAGTAAAAGACATCTGCCACATACCACAAGAAAGCAATGTAAAAGGAGCTTGGGAGTGAGAGGCATACAAAGCACTTTGAGGAAATGGATTTCACCCTGCAGTCTCACTGAAATTTCAAACCCACTTGGTCCTTTACAGAGCCTCAGAGGATGGTGGGTCCAGTTCTGATGGATAATATAAAGCCTGGCTTGGAGGCATCCATGGTGCCTGGCAGGATGTTATGTTTGGTGCCTCAGTGCTTTGGCCACTGCTGTCAGTCTGTCAGTTTTGGGGCAGAAATGGCCCAATTATAAGATGTGCCTTGATAGAAGTCAACTGCATCACTCACATTGTGCTAACCCTGTTGCAAAGAGAAAAAATGTTAGAGAAAAATCATTTGGAAAAGAGTCAGATATAAAAAAAAAAAGTTTGTTGTTTTTCTATAAAGACTAGTTTTTAATAAAAAACGTTCTGGAATGATTCTGCAGGGAAAGTTCTCTGGCAGTGGAGGATGACAAGAGAACGATTTTATGCTTTACAGTGCTAAGAAAGTGTTATCTTCCCTCTCCATTTTGATTAAAAATATAGACATTTTGTGATTTCTGTCTTTGTAAACACATTTATAAGGTACACTTAACAAAAACTGTGCACAACAAAAAGGACTTTCCCAAAGATCATTATTTTCTCCTGAAACTTCTTACAGACTATCTATCTGGAGACTGCTATTTCTAGGTGCCAGACTTTGTCTCAGACATAAATAAACCCTGAAGCTGTAGCCCTGATGGTCTGCACAGGAAATAACATTTTTTGTCGTGTAATCCCCCACTTTAGGACTCATAGACCAAGACACCATCATCTTGTGTCATTTGATTGTATTTAAATCTGTGGGAATTGAATTTGAAGTGCAGCTTCTTGCTATTCAGCATTGAATGAACAGGATGCATTCAAATCTTATTGGAAAATAGAAATTAGGGAGACATCTGAGAGGCAAAAGGAGTCTTGTACCAGACTGTAGAAAGAATTACAAAAACATGCCCTTTTTTTTTTTAATATGACAGGAATGTCAGCAGATCAATACAATTCTATAGCATCACATCTGAAAGGAAAATCCAGTGTTTGAATCATAATTGCTTTCAGAAACATTGAAAACTCAAAGCTGGAAGATTTTTCTGAGAAAGTAAGATTGGAGATTTTAAAAGAGAAAGATCAGAGGCAGTAATGCACTAAGTTCCTTTGAAAATTCCACTTTATGACCTCTAAATAGCTCCAGTTTGGTGGAGTTGTTTCACAGTAGTACTGAGAAACTTTGGGAAAAGATCAGCACTTATTTGTGCTGTGCATGGAAATAAAATAGTGCCCAGGACAAGCAGACCTGGGACAGGGCTGGTGATCAGGCAATGGTTTATCCAATGTGACAGATAAAATGATGATTTTAGTATGACTTAATATGTAATGTTACCTTGTTGATAAAAGGATCAAGGTGCTCCTGTGGGAGGTATTATGAAGTTAGGTAGAAAACTGGGTTTTGCAACCAAGCTACATCCAAAGGACTATTGAAAGAGTCGAGCAAAGACAGGGCATAGGTGTCAAAATCCACAGTTCCTGCTCCAATGTAATGTTTTCTTCAGTACATTAGGCAAAGAGAGGGGGAGAGAAGCTGGGAATTATGGAAATCTATCATCTTCAAGGTGGGGATGAATGAAATGTGGAAAACCATGGATACATGCAGAGATTGGGAGAGAGAAAAAGAAAGGAACTGCTGGTCTGAAGGACGTGGTGGAGTGGATCCTGTGTGATAGCAACAAAGCAAACTGAGAAAATGCTCTGCAAGGAGTGATTGGGCTCTATGAGCTTAATCTCCTTCTCTTTTAAAATTCATTCAATGTGTCTGAGGGTTGTTTCTGTTTGTTTGCCTTTTATTTTTATGATGTGTCAGGATTCAAAGCTTAAATGTATAGTATTGCAAGATTATAGCTTGATCCCAAAGGAAATACCAGGCAGTGACTGCTCTGTGGGCTGTGTTTATATATCAGCAAGCAGGAACGCACGGCTCAAATAGATTTTTTAGCAGCAACACAATCCCTTCAGACAACTTAGAAACTTTCACCCTAGGTAATTGCACACGGTCAGCTTCTAACATATTGAAGTCTTTGTTTTAAATCAGAACATCTTTGTTTACTGCTTTTTCCCTATAGACTCATCCACAGGTACTTCATTACCTGTGCATTTTGTTCTGACTGTGTAATATCTAGGAAACTGGTGATATAAAATTGCAAAAGTCCATTTTGGACTAGACTTTTTCAGTCAGGAAACACTGTGAGATAAAGTAAAATATGTTTAAGAAAGACATCTTTTCCCAGGATGGAAAGACCTTTAAGAAGCTGGGATCTTCAGATGCACAGAATTATAAGTGTGGGCTGGATATGGGGTGTGAAAATACAGAAACTTTCTGAGTCTTCTAAAGAGCAGAATAGTTTTGAAGTTTTAAAAAGGTTTTTAATGGTTTGAGGCTTGTTCAACTTTGCTGTTCCTGGATTCTTCTGCTCAGAGTCCTTGTACCTCCTTTTCTCTGACCTGATCTTATTCCGTATCAACAAACTATCCATAACTGACTTTTTTCCCTAATGGCCCCAGTTTGCTACATCAATATCAAAGTCTGGTATTCTCAGAACTGTTGCCTATGGATACTGTACATACTGCTGCTGATATTACTGACAGGTTCCTTAAGCATTGTGGCTTTCCATGACTTTATTTCCCAAAAGGCGCCTTCAATTATCTGTGAAGTTTGGCCACTTCTCACATGCCTTTCCCTTGGCTGGCAAAATGGAGGTTTGTGAAATGGGAACCAAGTCACCCCTCAAGGTGTTGTGACTTTTGTCAGCTTTGCACATTGCTCTTGTCCCACCCAGCAGTTTCAATGTCCTATTCAGTCAACTCATCCTCAGCCTGGGGCTGAAGGAATGATCCAGTC
Source organism: Geospiza fortis (assembly GCF_000277835.1). Classification (NCBI taxonomy): domain Eukaryota; kingdom Metazoa; phylum Chordata; class Aves; order Passeriformes; family Thraupidae; genus Geospiza; species Geospiza fortis. Next base: position 1,643,658 of record NW_005054306.1, read on the forward strand.
ATTTCCTTGCAGCCCTAAAAAGGACCAGAGCCAGTAGAAAAGCTGTGAGACTGAACAATACCAGTCTGACATTTCCATGATGAATTTTTTTCTCCTTTCCTGCAGAGGAGATGCCTGCTTGTCCCGAACAGTGAAGTTCTGACCTCCTTCTTCATTATCCTGAAAGCCCCATGCCAGTATTAGCATGTTTGCCTTAGTTAATAATGTGTAAATCAAATAAACTGAAGTGTATGACTCCCTTCTCTTTTGGATTTCTTAATTTCTGTTAGTGCTTATGAAACTCTTGTGGGTGTATCTGAGCTTGTGTGTGCTGTGCAGGGGAATTAAATGTATGGTTTGAGTCAGCAGTAATGGAAATCTCTTGCCAAAATATCCCACACAGGGCTGGGAGGGAAGACCTTGATCGCTGCCCCTGAACTGCATGGAGAGCTCAGAGGAGCAGATGCAAGCACCTGTGGTACTCACACTCTAATTTTTTGAGTTCCCTCATTGAATTTTGTAACTTTTCATTTCAGAGAGAGAAATTCCTCAGCTTGTTTTCATCCAGAGTTACTGCTCTGGAACAGTATTAAGAATTAAGCACAGGCACAAATATTAGACTTTTAGGATGTAGATTTACAGCTATTTTGGTGGCTGGAAAGGAAGAGAAAATGTATCTGTGAAGCCAAGAGAGGATGAGGACCAACTCTTCAGATCTGCCAGTGATTTCAAGGGCCTTTGTTTTCTGCTCCCCAGCAAGGAAAAGAATAAGTAATTTACAGGCATGGTAAAATAGAGCATTAGTTAAACATGAATAGTTACTAAAGTGACTATTTTTAATTTTTAAATGGAAAGCCAAAATATTTGTTTCTGCCTAACACAGAAGAAAAAATTAAATAGAAGTGGGAATCTTGCCAAAAGGTTTATTGCATATTAACAAATGTTATTTTTGGATCACTATGCAACTGGACAAATCCCAATTCTCCAATATAGTAGCTCAGTAAACAAGTGTTTGAGAGTTTTTAATATTTTGATGGCAATAATGTGTCTGATGCTGGGTGCCAGTTCTGCTAAGGATCAAATTGATGGTTAAATTATTAAGCAGTAGTGATGGACAATCTTTCAGGGGTAATTACTTTAACAGTAATAAAAATGAGTGTATAAAGTGTAAATTGTGCATGCTGACACCTCTGTAATGGCAACTGCTGTTTTTGAGAGCTCTCTCAGCAGCTATACCATGTTGTATCACACAACATGCTAAAGTAATAGCACTTTAACATCCATGGAGGGCAATAAGAAAATCTGGATGAAATCAATTTGGATGTTCTTGTCTGTCTTCCCATGCCAAACCTCTCCTCCAGGAAAATACTATTACTCCTGGGGATTTTGTATCCAAGTAGCATCCAAGTAATTATCCTTGAAAGTGGAGCTGGGGATTTAGCCTGGGAGATATTATCCATGAATGACAGCCCAGTGAGGTGCTGCAGCACAGGAAAGCAGCTGGGTCCACACTTCCATCCAGAGGATCCCTCCTGTGTGTGCTCATGTCTCCAGTGTGTCCCTGTGTTCCTTCACATCAATGGAGCCTGTCCCAGGATTCTCCCATGCCATGAGCTTTGAGACAGCACCTGTGATCAATGTCATCCCTTCCCAGAGGAAGAAATGTGTGCAAGGAGTTCTTCAATTTGGGGATATTTTAGCTTTCTCTTCACTGGCAGCTCTTTTGATGAGAAGATGTGGATTCATTGCTGGGGCCACATCTTTTCCTCTTCTTTTATGTTTTCTTTTATTGTTCTTCATGTCACCAGTTCTCTGTCAATACATACATTTTGATGTTAATCCCTTTGGGACCTCATCTGATTTCTGCCTGGGGGCCACAACGTTTTGTTTTTTTTTCCCCTGGGGATATAATATTTGTGCGAATAGGTCCTTTAGGATGGTTTATAAGGAGCCTGCTTGCCAGCAAGTAGCAGGTCAGAGGGGCTTGGCTACTGTCTCTTTTTACAAAATCTGTTAAAATTTGTTACCTTTTCACTGGGAAGTTGTGATGATAATCACTTTGCACATGGGAGAAATACTGTGATAGCTTAGATTGCTTTGAGCCCACCTTAGAGTTATGCTGCCCTTTCTTACAGGGATATGACTTTTTTGTCCCAAAAGAATGGGATCCATCAGCCTCAGTTATTTCAGTTACCACCCAAAGGTTCCTGGTGGTGTCAGGTAATGTTTTCTCTCAGCTAACAGAGTGAGGGTGGCCTTTACCTACATGAAGCTGACAAGCAGTAAGTGGTTAAAGTGCAGAAACTCCATTTCTGTCACTCAAGTGTCAGAAATGATAGATTTACTGGGCACAAACCTCCAAGAACTTTGAAGCTGAGGGCTTGGCTGAGCTTGAATGCTCTATCATGTTAGCTACCCTTACTAGCATGAACAGCTTTGCAGCTGTGTGTGTTTCTATATCAACTTAATCTCTTTTCTTCCAGGGGTTGGGCCTTACCCTTTAATACTACCTTATTAAAACCTCATTATGGTTTAACTGCATCATATTCAGTAAGGCACTGACAAAGCTTATGCTGGCATCAGGAAAATAAATCATAATAAGAACGCTTACGGCAGCTACCTGAGTCATCCCTAAAATCTAAAAACAAAACAAAACAAAACAAAAAAAAAAACCAAAAACAAAGAGAAAAACCAAACAAAATACCCAGACTCCCATGCTTTTAAATTCAGGTTGTTTTGTTTGGTTTTTTTTTTGGGGGGGGGGGTGTTGTTGTTGTTGTTGTTTTTTGTAGTTTTTTTTTTTTTGGGGGGGGGGGGGGGTTACTTTTTTTTGGGTTGGGTTTTTTTTGAGGAAGACCCTAAATTTCTAGTCTGAAACTATCTAACTATTCATGGATCTTTAGTGTTCCCAGTCCCTGAAGCCAGAAAAAGAGACTATAAACACTCTGGAATGCTGAGAGGAGAATCCACCATTTGCATCAACCTAATTTGTTGTAGGACTTTGGGAATTGCTTTGCATTTTCTTCTTTAGGTTTTAAGAGGATTTTAGCCCACACATTATTGATTTATTTTGTATATTAGGTGATCCAAGGTGGTGAGAAGAAGAGGAGATAGGTAGACAGATGTCAGTTAAAACACTCCTTAAGGGAATCTTGCAAGGAAAATGGAAATAAGGCATCTTTGGTTGTAGTTGTTCTCATCACAGGTGGCACTAAGAGCTAGGACAGGGAGAGCTTTATGTTTGTTTTGTACAGACTTCAAAACCATGGATGCCTCTTGCTAAACCCCTTCTGCAAAGTGATGAGAGAATTCTGTGTTTCACTGCAAAAAATGAAATTATTTCAAACTGCTAGAGGGGGAGTATGAAAAAATACCTAGAAGAAGTGAACCTACAAAAAGAATTTAATAATGCCATGTTTACTCTCTTAGTTTCATGTATCAGTCTGTCAGTCCATGCTGCTCTTGCAATGCCTTTATCCCTCTGCCAGAGGACAAAGCCTGACCCATTCCCACGTCTGCCAGCAAAACTGTTCAGCAGAGTCAAACCTCAGGTTTTCCATGGCTGCTGCATCCACCTGCTGCTCCTGCTGTCACAGCCACACCAGCTGCACCATTGCAATTCTGCCGCTCCAGACAGAAAAACTTGCATGCAAAACCTGCTGAGTATTAAATCACTCAGTGCTTGTGGCCATGTGTGTCTTTGTGTCACCTTGCTCATCCTGTATCAGTAAGCATGGAAATTATATGATTGCCAATATAACACTACAAGAACTGGGGCACCTGGTGCAGTCACTGTATTCACAACATTCTCAGCTGACACTGATGGTAGCAGGTATGGGATGTATTTTGGTTTGTATGGATTAATGAGATTTTTTTTCCCTTTTCAATGACAGGCATGGCCTTTAGGGCTGGTCTACTAATGAGAGAGTTTCCAGCTCTACAGCCAGAAATTGGGCATTCTCAGTTTTATTTGACATTGATCTGTTATCTTGAAGAGAACAAGCTGTTAAAGGTCCAGATTTCTGGATAATAAAGATATCTTCACTATCTTTGACAAATGTCTCATTGACAGGGAGGAACTCCTGAAGGATATAACAAAACCAAGTGAAAGGTAAAGAACGTGGCAGAGGGAGATAAATGTGCAATAATTCATCTATTAAATAATGTAAATAATGCCAATAATGGAAAATAATGTAAATCATGTCTCCTCAATGCTTACAATCAGCTCACAAGACATACCTTGTCATCACTGCTGGAGGGCTATGAAATCACTGCTTTATGTGCAGTGACAAGCAAGAAGCCAACAGAAGCAGAGGAGCCATCAGGAAGGGCAGTGAGGAATGGACTAGGATGTCTTTTTACTGCTATGTAAAACTTCCATGCACCCATACTCTTGGATCTCTACATCTCAAGAAGAATGTCGTGGGGTTTGGAAAAAGAACAGTGAGGAACCAAAATTTTAAAATCATGAAGGTAGGGGAAAAATTCATTGCAGAGCTCTTATTTATGAAAACTCTCTGTGAAGAGCAGAGTATTCCTTGATACTTGTAGGACATAAATTTGGAACAAATTTTTAATGATGTAGGTTTTTTTTAACACAGTGAGTAGTGAAACTCAGAAATGAGTGAGGAGTCTGTGGTCTGTTTCTCATACATGAAGAAAAAAAAGATGTTAAAACCCTCAAAGTCCAGCAAAGTCCAAACAAAGCAAAAAGACAAACAAATACAAAAGCAGTAAAAAATAATACTTTCAGTCACCTCTATCCAGTTCTTAGGAACTATGGGACATGACCACCTTCTATCTTTCAAGGTAGAGCAGGTTGTGCTGTTAAACAGCAGTTCTTTCAGATAATTTGGATAATTAAGGTAATCAATGCTAGTAAATCAAACACTGCTTGGGGATTTCCTAAGCACTAAAACTTAACCCTCTGTATTGCCAAACTGTCAGCACAATTCTTGGCACACCTTTAGCAAGGTTGGCTTAGCAGCTGAGGAAAGATTTTTGCTTTCATTTTGGGCATTAGCAGAGACCAGGGACCATTTTCAATGGACATTTTAGATGCAACCACCCTGGGATGGGTGGTGGAGATTCTGACAGCCTGGCTCTGAGCAGAGAGCTCTGTTTGGCCTGAGGCTGGTTCAAAGAACAAATGTGGGCATTGCACATCCTACTGGAAGAGTTACACCCAGAGTGGTGATGATCTGT
>NW_005054306.1:1648876-1652185 GCF_000277835.1 Geospiza fortis
TTAGTGCCTCTGTTCCCACTGAAGCTGCCATCCATTGTTTGTGACAAGTGAGGCTGCTGTGTGTGATGAATCAGCTGCTCTCAACAGGTGGAGGCGCTTATTTTTGACCTCTGCTCTTGCTTTTAATTCTGAAGGACTTGGGAAAAAATGCTCTTTCTGGTCCAGCCCATGTTTACTGATTTTGTGACCTGAGCCATGCATATTTGCTTGCATAGACAATTTTTGCGTCTCCACTTTGCCAAGCCAACTGTCCCATTTTTCTGGTTTATTTACACAAGAGGGTAGTTTTGCACAACTGTGGTTCAGCGAGCTTGTAGAGTAATCAGTTACCAGGCTCATGGATTTTCACAGCACCTGTGCTTCTGGGAAGGTCCCAAAGACTCCTGTGTGGAGCCCTGTATGCCCATCTCCAACTCTTTCTGTAGCTGCGAAGGAACAGCTGCTCCGAGGTCTGTGTGATTTACCAAGCATGACGGCACCATTTGTGCAGGATGACAATTTTAGTGAGGAAACCACTTTGAGGGGTCAGCAGGGGGAAGGTAAAATTTGAATGACGTCATAAATGAGACAACAACACTGTAAGAAATTCTGGAAGTGTTTCAACCAAAGAAATAAAAAGATTTTGAGTTTGGATTTGTCTCCTGACCACAATGTGCAAAGTGAATGTACACCCAATAATCAAGGAACCATTCAGTGTGAAATATGACATTCAGCAGGTGAGTGCTGGTGTCCTTTGTTTATCTCCCCTATAATGAGTTATATAAATCAGTTAACAGAAGCTATATTGTGCTGTGTGGAACATATCAGAGTTTTTGGATGTCAGGCTAAATCTCAGCCTACCAGAGGGACTAGAATGCCTTGTGTGCCTCAGAAGAAGATGAGCAGTTAACCAGAGCAGAGTTTCACCTTTTAGTAGCTTTGAAAAATTGTATTACTTTTCCCTTTTGGTTAGGGTGAGAAATGCCATGAAGGATTTTAGTCTTGGAGCTGGTCCACATGTAGACCTGTTGTATCAAATCAGGCCTGAGGTTTACTTGGGCAGGTTTCCAGTGGATGACAGTGGGCAGCATCAAATGACACAGAGTGATGTTGAACCACTGTCATCCTCCTTCCAGCAGCCAGATGTTGAATAAGCTCCACCTACCCCAAATAAACACAGCTAAGCTTAAGATGTGAAGAAATAAAATTCCCTCACAAAATGTTCATCATCACCACTCAGTAATGATTTATGATAATGAATTTGTGAACATTAACAAATATTTTTTGATCTGTATTTAATTCTTGCCCTCAGGAAATACTTTTGCCTTCAGACACCACCATAAAATTTATTCCTGAAAAGCAGGTTTGAAGAAAAGGTCCTGAGGGTCCTGTTGGACACCAAGCTGAACATGAGCCAGCAGAGTGCCCTGGTGTCAAAGAGGGCTAAAAGTATCCTAGGCTGCATTAGGCAAAGTATTGCCAGAAGGTTGAGGGTGTCTGTGATCCCGTGATTTTTAGGCAATGGAATCAGTTCTTACAGCATAGGTAGAGAGGCACAAGGATTTGTACCTGGGCTAGACCCTGTTATGGGCACACCTGACCTGACAGTTCTTAACTAGAGCCTGGGCAGGCAGGAATGTGCCCTGGGACCCACAGTCTGCCCACATACTGGGTTTGACACCAACATACTCAGTGTGAAATTAAATTAAAAAATATTGCATTGCTTTTGTCACTTCTCCATTACAGTAGTTATTACTGGTACAAAACATATTACTCTGATCACTAAGAATTGTAAAATTCCTCAAGCTATGGTAGTTCCATTGCTGTATGTAATGCATCAAACACGATGGTGAGTTTTCACAGACAAACTGGCTTTTATATTGGTATTTTTACTGCTAAAAATTATGAATATAGGTATTATTTCTGAAATCTTGGCCATTTCTTGTGCATGTTACTCCCATGGGGAGGTATATTTATGCACATATACATCCACATTTTCTGACAGTCCAGACACACCCTCCTGATATAAAGTCATTGTTCTTTCTAGGATGAGGTATGGTATCCTTGCTGTAAGTGTGGTCATATCATATGATAATATGATAATATGATAAGAAATGACATGAAATTATAAAATAAATATAATTAATATAATCAATATAATATAATAATTATTATATTATAATATAATTATTACAGTCTAATATAATAAATATATTATATTATATTAATTATATTAATTATATTTTATTTATTATATTACATTATGTTATAGTGATTCTGTGATGGTGACAGTGCAGACAAGTTCTGAATAATCTTGGGAGGCATCTAAATACATGAAATCAATTCCATGTAGAAGTAGTTAGGTCTTCCCATGATTAACCCGCACAGTTTCAAAACATGCCTTTGGGTTTGCCTGTCCTACTGGTTTTATCCAATAGATTTCAGGATCATCAGAGCTGGACGATGTCCTGGGTACCCCTGTGGATAAATTGAATTATGGTAGATGCTGCAGACTGATCTTTGCACAAGAGAATTACCTGCACTGAAAAATTCTCTGCTGATGGAAAGCAGATTTGATTCATCCAGGCTGAAATTTTAGGTTAAGTAACAAAACCCCAGTACCTCTACTCCATCTAACCTGCTAGAATCCAACTGGACTTATTTTTAAAGTGTCCACTAGGTTTTCTTTAAATAATTTTGGAAACAACTTAGGACAGCATAGAAATAGCAGGTATTGAGGTTCTCTTACTCATAGAAATACCTTCACCATTTAAATACTCACACCAACCAGAGCTTTTCTCCTTATGCTCTTGGTCCATCTGGATGAAGTTTTGCTTCAGGGTGGGGAAGTGTGGGACTTATAACTGTGAGATGCTGTGCAGACTGAAGATTATCTGACCATCTACCTGCACATGAGTTGTAAATCTGTAAGTTGTGGGTGCCCCATCCCTGGAAGTGTTCAAGGACAGGTTGGATGGGGCCCTGGGCCATCTGATCAAGGGGCACCCCTGCCTGTGGCAGGGCAGCTGAAACTAGATGAACTTTCATGTTCTTTCCAACCCAAACCATGCCATGATTCTACCACAGGCTCAAAAATTAATCAGAGGAATTATTGGTGGGGAAAAATGGCCATAAAATGACTACTAAATATGCTTATCAATAACATTTAGCTCTGAAAATCCCCAAACTGCATCTTTCTAGAAGCTCCAGGGCTGTGTCATGGTTTGACACTGGCACAATGCCAGTGCCCCATGAAAATATACTTCCCTGGTGTTTGCTGTGAGATGTGACCAGGAAATAAGCAAAGCAGGCCTCTAGCTTAGAAAAAAA
>NW_005054306.1:1653307-1709071 GCF_000277835.1 Geospiza fortis
CCCCCGCCCAGCTCGAAGCCGGGCAGGGGAGGCCTTGCCTCTTTGCTGGCCGGAAATCAAAGGAAGAGCCCAAGGGCGTGCTCTGCTTCTAACCCCTGTGTTCTCAGAGGCGCATCCACCCTCAGTGGCCAAGCCTGGTGTCAATTTAGAATCTGAACACCTATTGGCCTCTGGCCACTCCATTCCCAGAAAACCTGCTTCCTGTAACCCACGACAGGCTGTAATGGGTGGATTGTTCTGTACTGACTTTCTTCCTTGTCCCTTTCCTGAGGCTCATGCTACAAGCTTTGAAGAGAGACTAACAAATTTGGTTTGACATGGGACAGCCATTCTGAGGAGTCTCCTGCTCCGAGTGTGCTCTGTTGAAGTGATTCCTGGGACCAGGGCTACTTTCAGCGTTCTCCACATCAAACAGAAATTTCTTTCAAGAGAGAAGTAGAGTGAGGATATCTCAGTAAGGCAGTTACATAAGAAATTGAAGAACAGAGGAAAACTAAAATAATTACAACTATTTTAAGGATCTGTATACCACAAGCTATTGTAGTATTGTGATAGGCAAATGAAAATGAGAGGGACAGGTGGTAGGGAATGATATAAATAGCAGTTTTTCTCATTTTTTAAGACAAACATCTGTTGTATTTGAAGGTCAAGTGCAGGCTACTATTATTAAGGATTTAGGATAAATTTGTTTTGGAGAAACACCAGATGCTTACTAAGTATCAGTGCGGGAATGTGGAAAAGAACATTACTATCAATGGCAATAACAAAACAGAAGTAGGATATAAAAATGCAAATAAACTGCTTTTTGCTCAGCATATGGCATTGCAGAAATACAGAATCAACCTAGCTATGAGCTAGGCTAGCAAAAGATGCTTTGCACTTGCATTCTACAGTTGAATTAATGAGGTTACTATTGGAAACCATATTCAAGAAATGCTAACCTTTCAATGAGCATTTAGGCTATGAAGATTTTTCTTTTTCCAAGTTATATTCTCTCTGAAATATGGATGCCCTCCAAGTTTAAAGAGCATGATATAAACAAAAGACATTATTTTTTCTGCCTGCGTGTTTAAAATGTAAAGTGCCATCCTTAGAATTGCTACACAATTCACTTTTCTGCTACATTTCTCAAAAAACATGGTCAAGTGGCAATATTGAAGACAAAACAGCATCTGCATTTGAAGTGACATACAATCTTCTCAGGCTGTTAACAGAGGAGATGCCCCTGCCTTTCTGAAAGGTTGGAGTCGAGACCTTCAGCTGAATATGCTGCTTCTTTCATAATAAAGCCTGAATTTTAGCTGGTATTTGCCCATTTATTTCCTCTTTGATTACCTTGCTGGTAGCTGTTTGTGCTTTCCTTAATATTTATTTCCCCTTGGCCAGCACTAAAACCCCTCAATACTGTAAAATTCTTCCCAGTTGAAAGCTGAGATGAACCTTGAGGCATCTTTGACAATCACTGCATTAATATTGTGGTATCCAGCAATAGCACAATACATATTTAGGTTTCACTTCAGCTGGATTCTAATGTTTTCTCCTGCTCTGGATGTAACCAAAGTGATACAGGGCCTCATGGGGGATCCATTCAGAGTAATTTCATTTAAGCACTTGCTAACTTCAGCTCTGCTCTGAATTCAGCTGCACTGGTAACTAAAAGACTGATATGCATCTGCCTGCAAATATTGCTTGATGATGATCCAAAAGCACGGGTGTAGCTACTCCCCCATGGTTATTTCCCATCTTTAGGCATTCAGCTGGCTGCTCTGGGCTTCCATTTCCTTACCTTTGTCGAGCTCCTACAAGCATTTTTCAGTCTGAAGTCTTTCAAAGCACTTGAATTCCCTGTCAGCAAAGGGTACAAAAATGCAAAGCACTGCCAGCATGTTCTTTATTCCAGAGAAACAGGGAAGTCTGCATGAAGGAGAGAGGATTGCTGAGAGGAGAGCAGGTACAGGAGGCATAAAAAGCAGCCTCTTTAAAATTAGTCCTGCTGACCTGTACAGAATAGAACAGACAATTTTGGTTGGGAGGGACCTACATGATCACCCAATCCAGCTTTCTGACCACTTCAGGGCTGGCCAAAAGTTAGAGCAGCTTATTAAGGCATTGTCCGAATACCTCATAAACACTGGAAGGCTTGGGGAATCAACTCTCTAGGAAGTCTGTTCCAATCTTGGAACACCTTCTCTGCAAAGTACATCAAAGACCTTCCCTTCACCCCCTGGGCAGATCATCTTTCCATCAATGATATCAAATTAGTTCAGCTGGACTTTCTCTTTGTTGTCCATGCTTGATGAAGTATTCTTTCTTTAAATGCCTTTCAGTAGTACCCAGTATGTTTTTCACCATAATTTTTCTGGGAAGTGAAGTTAGATTAACAGGCCCAGGTTTCCTGGGTCTGCCCTCACACCATTCTTGCAAACTGGAATAACCCTGGCTAATTTCCAGTCAGCACAGTCCTTTGAGAGATGACCAGGATGCCATAACATCCATATCCAAAAATGATTCCTGATCTTCTCTACTCTTGAGGCTTTACACCTCAAGCTTACAAATAGAGTGCTTCAGGAAAAGAGGAGCCCACAGGAGCATGTGATGAATGTTCTGACTGCCCTGACCAAGCTGCTTGTTCTTCCCCACTGCATTTCAGGCAGTGCTTCCCACCTGCAAGCAGCTGTGCTCCTTATCATCCTGCCTCATGGTAGACTGTGATCCCCTCCTGAGGAAGAGCAACCTGGAACCAGAGGAGACACAGAAAATGTTGTGTTCATCAGCACTTTGGAGAAAGTAGAGGCTGTTTAGTACTTATGGAAGGAGAAAAAAACCCCCCACCTTTTTCTTTGTTATAAAATATTTAATCAAATATTTTAGTGTTTTATTGTGTTAGGTTTTTTTTTGTGTTTGCTTTGGTTTGTTTTTTTTTAGATGGAGCTGTGCTGAAAGTGGTTTACTTTTTTTGATCTATGTGGCTAAAAAACCCTAGCTGTTTCCAGCAGTCATTGCCTCACCCTCCTTTTTATCTTTCTCTCTACCTGCTTGAGGTGGGCAAAATGGATCTCTGTACATTGTATTCTCAGCTCCTCATACCTGCTGATCCAGCTCATCACTCTGCATTTTATTGTAAAGAATATAACTAATATTTACCAATCCTGATCTTGTATCTTCTCTGTGGGGAAGACTGTGTGTGCAGTGTGGTGCTTGGGTTTGGAGATCAATTTCTTGTGGTGCCTATTCTGATAAATGCTTTGGATAGCAATTTGTGCCTTGGAATAGGTATAAATGATCCTGAGTTCCTGCATTGTCCCTGACAAATCTCAGCTGTGCAGAAAAGCTTTACCTGTCTGTTCAGTGTTATCACTCCCCTTGAGAAGTGGAGTTGTCCACTCTGGGCTCCAGTTCTGAGCAGGAAAATTCTGTTGCTCAGGAGAACTGAACAACTGGATGTTGAGAGGTGAAGGAAGAGTTTCAGCAGGGGCAGCTCTCCATGGCAGCAAAAGGTTAATGCACTTTTAGTTCCTTCCAGGAAATTCACAGAAGTCAGAGCACTGGCCTGGCCTTTGCAGATGTCCCTGGCTGAGCTCACCTGGGGGAGCAGAGCTGAGCTTCCCTTTGCTGATCTGCAGATACAACAATGTCAATTTGCCTGCCCAGTGAACTGTCAAGGACTCCTCTGTTTGGAGGACAACTCATATCTTTCCTGTTGCTCAATAAAGCTGTGAGAAGGTGCTTAAATGGAGCCACTGGGAAGAAATCTTTGAAAGCTGTTTGTCATTAAAATAAAATTTTTCCTAGCTTTCAAATTAAGCAAACAAACAAAAAAAGACCAGAACAAATTGAGATGGCTGGTCAAAAAAAGGATAGATTCCAATTCTCCTTCTTTCTGGTTACCTGTTAAATCCCTGCAGAACCAATGCAGAGGTTATGCAGAATCCACCACAATAAAGAATCGATTTTCTCCATTTCTGCATTTGACGCTACTATAATATTAGTCACTAACCAAAACCAAAAAGCTTTTTCAGCTGGATGATTTCTTGCTGATTTTAACTTTTTCATGCATCTTTAAATGAGGTTAATTTCTCCTTGCACAGGACTGAATTGTTAAATTTTATGAAGAAGAAATGCATGGCTTATGTTAATAATTTCTTCCTCAGGCAGGGATGTGGGTAGCAGAAGGGAAGGATCCAGAGCCAAACTGTGAGATGCGGGGGGCTACAAAAAATGGAGAAATGTGGCCACAAGCAGTGGTGGCTGCCTGGACCAAACTTCTGTTTAATTCCCAGTCCATGGGCAGTGCTGCCTGAGAGTCTTGCTGATCACAGCTGGCTGCTGGACCCAGCTAGAGGAGAAGTGCTCATCCCAGAGCAGCAGAGCATCCTTTGTGATGCAGCACAGAGGGGATGGGTCTGAGCAGTGCCAGGAACCAGCACCAGAGAGAATTGATTGAACAGGAGGTGTGTGGGATCCAGGGGATCTGGGTCAGCCTCGTACCTCTGGGCTACAGGGGTACACCCAGGAACTCATGGCAGAGACAAAACCCACTAGTCTAGAGGTAATTATGCTTTTATTAAAGAAATCCATCTCTGCTGAGAAGCACAATGCACCATTCAGGCACCACTGTGGGGTTGTAAAAGAGGTGTTTTACCTGTAAGGGGGACGGAAAGTCACTATGGGCTCTCTATAAACATGAGAGATCTCTGTTACCCACTGGTGTGTGTTTGCAGCCACAGCTCTCACCCTGCTCCTTAAGCAAAGATCTATTCCTTTCCCTGCTCACCTGGTTAACAAGGCTTGGGAAACAAAAATCTTCACCTTCGCACTATGCCAATGGCTGACTAACTCCCCAATCACTGCAGCTCCTTAACAAAAATATCATGATCCAGCAATGAAGGGAAGTAAGTTTATAGACAAAATGTAATTAGAATTGGCAAAGCTGTTGTTTGCTATTTGGGAACATCCTTGACTATGTTTTCCTGTTGTTTACTTATAGACTTTATGTGTTTGAAGAACGGCCCTGAAAGGGTAAAAGGGACAGTGTTTTGCTTTGACCCCTCAGACATGGAGCCACCCCAGGGACAGCCCAAAGAGACCCAGCCTGGGCAATGTGCTCAGCCCAGAGCCCACCCTGAGCCTGGGTCAGACACACTGCTGGATCCCAGTATTTAACTCTGGGAAATGAGGCTGGAGTGTGGGGAAAAGAGAAGACTGCAATGCAGAATGCTAACTCACACCCAGGTGCTTTCCAAATTATGCAGTTTGTCCTGGTGATTTTCAGATCCACGTTTTCCTTTGTGCCACTACCATCTTTCCTTTTTCCTGCCTTGCCCTCAGTGGCTAATTTTCTCCATACTAGTTCAATAGGAACAATAAAACTCCATCTTCTTTGATGCATTTCTGCATCCGTCATTGTCAAATTTAAATTTTCTCCCTGCTATGAAGGATGCAGCACAGCTCAAGGCTTGACATCATCCTAGCTAATTTGGTTTTCTGGGTTTTGGTTAACAATTTTTTTGCTAATGATAATGTAGTTTTTTCCTACCTTCCTCCTCCACCATCTCCTTTCTCTTCTCTCTGCCTTCCTCCTATAATCCCCGTCTTCCTGGGATGAAGGTTATTTTAGTCTGAATGCCTGTTGAAATTCATTTCTTTCGCCTACCACTCCAACTCTGATCCCTGTACATTTGCAGTGTTATGTGTTTTTTCTTCTTCTGTTGATTTCTAAAACTGGGAAGACTTTTCATTTGCAAATGGCTTCAGTTCTCTCAGTCTTTATTCAGAGCACCAGCTCACTTTCTATAATTTGCCATAGATTTCTGATAGACATGTGGCTACAGAGCACTTCCACTGACTCACCAGATGAAACCTCTGAATTTTCAAGTCTGTGAGGAAAACATGGTGATTGCATCCTAATTCTCAAAATGCCATATAGAGTGGAATGCACAAGTTGGAGAAAAATGCTCTTGGAAAATGAGTGAGAAGCTATTTGAATGGAAACAGCACAGCAGATATTTAAGACCACCTGGGAAATCAGTGACCACTTAGTTTGACTTCAGTAGGCTAGAATATAGCAGAAGGGGAGTGAAAAAGTAAGTATTTTGGGGACATGAACCTGCTGAGTGATAAGCACCATGAGTTTGAGACATTAATCACATCTGACAAAAACGGTGGCAACTTGGGTTATTACAGGGCGTGTGGGTGAAACTTATGGTGGATGCAATCCATCTTTTCTTGAGTATTGTATTTGATGCATTGCAATCTAAACCTCAGGACACTGCAGGAAGATGATGATGTGATTAACATTGGCTGACAGATCACATTTGCCAGTGCACAAACTTGTTAATGGAAGTAAGGGTGGAGGTGCTAATGTTTGAGCAATAGCACTTAATAAAATTGTAAGAGGTAGTGGACTTTGGATCTCAACAAGAAATGATTTTAGACAAGGTCCCAAAAGTATGCATTGGACCAGGATTTTTCAGGTTATTAATTCTTGGAATTACACTTTGATGAACATGGTGCTGTGATGGGAAGTGGTGCACATGGCAGCCAGAAGGAAAACTAAAATAGCTGTTAAGTGCTCTGGTGACAGTAGGAGCTGATAGGAAATATTTTAAAATAGAAAGAAGCCGTGTGATATACATCAGTGCTCTGGAAAGATGACTACTGTGTTTCTTTCCAAGGAATCTTTGGAAAGTGTTGAAACACAGCAGTTATTTGAAAGAGTGACCTATTAACAAAAGCAAGTGCTCTGCAATCAAGAGGAGATTGCTGCAGAGCAGAAAGTGACCTACTTACAGCTTTGTTTCTGAAAGTCAGAGGTCCTTCAACTGATTAATAGTGCAGCATTAAATAATGCTCATACTGCAACACTTAATGTTTTTATATGTCTCAGGCTGGTTTTAGAGCCCTTTAGTTTGCAAGTACCCCTCAGGGGAAAAAAAATCAGCATGAAAATAGTGAAAACTGAGTTGTTTAGAAGTCGCCAATTTAACTTAAAGTGTTTATATTATGATTTAACAATAGGGAATTTTTTACAAGGGTAATTTGGGTGGGATTCCTCTTGCCCTGTGATGTTGGAATTTGATTTCTGAAATAACAATCCCCTTCTGAATGAGATTCTCAGACCTTGTTACATGCAGAGGAGCAGATATAATCTGTGACATCTGCTGTGAGTTACTCAGCTCACTATAGGTAGGTGTCTGAAATGAATCACCCACTGGAGCTGCTGAAATCACCTCATTTTCTCCAATGCCAGTAGAGCTGGCCCAAGTAACTAAGCTTAGATATGGTAATTGTTTTATATCTACACAATAAATCCACTAAGACTATGGTCTTCAGAATTTTTAGAACTGGAATATTTAATTTTTCAGCATTTTAAGACTCACTTTCTCACTACAGATGCCACCATCATTGTGCTGATAAAATGTGTAAGCTGTGGTCATAGTCAGTACACTGAAAAACAGCCAAATCAAATTAGAACATGCCAAGAATGTACCTCTCAAAAGTTTTCCCCAGTAGTTGTTCTGATTTAAAAACTTAAAGTTAATATGATTCTCACCAGTTATTTCTCATGATTCTCAATTAAAACAGATATAAATCTAATAACTTCTGATCTTCATCAGGAAGATGAAAAGCAGACCTCAGATCTGTGGGATGAAATCTCCTTTTAGTGCCTCATCATTCTTTAAACATGCAGTAACAGGACTGCATTTTCTTTGAGACATCAGAAACATCAGTTTGCTATGTTAATATCTAATCCTCATCATCCCTTGACACATTTGAAAATCTTCATGCTTCTTCTAATGAAATAAAGGCTGGAGAGCAACTTTTTACACAGGCATACAGTATTAGGGCAAGGAGGAAGGATTTTATACTAAAGAGGAGAGATTCAGATTATATTATAGAAAGAATTCTTTGCTGTGGGGATGGTGAGGAACTGGAACAGGTTCTTCAGAGAAGCTGTGGGTTCCTCACCCCTGGAAGTGTTCAAGGCCAGGCTGGATGGGGCTTGGAGCAACCTGGTCTTGTGTAAGGTGTCCCTGCCCATGTCAGGGGGTTGGACCAAGATGATCTTTAAGGTCCCTTCCAACCCAATCCACTCTACAATAATGTGGTTAGCAGAAGCTTAGAGTAATAAAAGTTTCAAGTCAAAATCTACCACATGTGTAGTTTTGGAGTAAGTATTGGGCTGTTGTGCTCCTGCAGCTCCAGCCCTGAAGGAGGCCTGCTGAGCACAAGCACCCAGGTTTGCACACTGAGATTTAGGTCTCTGTTAGGTACCTGTCTGCTGCGGGTCTGGTCTCCCACAACAGTCACTAGAAAGCAGATGCCAGAGGAGACAAATGTTTTAACACCTCCCATAGTGTTTAACTGATTTCAGTTACAGCTGCATCAGGGAGCTGCTAATGGCCTGTGAAACCATCAAGAAGAGAAGTTTCATTTGAAAAAAATGTCCAAGGGCTGCTTGATGCCCTAGTTAAACCAGTAGATTTTAGGGGTGAGCTTTGGTATCATTTGTATCATTAGTAAGGAGCAGCTCCTTCCCATGTATCTGCAGACTGCTGCTCACTGCGGGTCACTGGGCATTTTCAGCCTATTGATGTACCTTAAAACACCTGAGCTATCCACAAGAGAGTGGTAGATAGAAGTGGCTCCTCATAAGACTGGGATCTAATGATTTAATCTATTCTAATGAGGAGCAGCTGAGGGAAATGGAGTTTAGCCTGGGAAAAAGGGGGCTCAGGGGGATTTCAGTGCTTCGTACAACTCCCTGACAGGAGGGTTCAGCCAGGTGAGGGTCAGGCTCTGCCCCCAGGTAAGGGATTTCAGTTTCACATGGGGAGGTTTAGATTGGCTATTAGGAGAAGTTTCTTCACCAGAATGATTGTGAGGCATTGGAACAGGCTGCCTGGGGAGTCACCATCCCTGGAGGTATTTAACAGATGTGGCATTTAGGGTGATCCCCTTTACTGCTGGGTGTGGCAGTACTGGGTTAATGGTTGGACTCGATGCTGTTAGAGGTCTTTTCCAGCCTAAATAATTCTGATTCCATGTTACACAGGACATATGTGAGATCTGTGCCACTGTGCAGAGGACTCTGGAGGGCAGGTGAGATACTCTAGCACGTCTCAAATGACTTGCTAAGTTATGCATGAGCAGCTGATTCGATCTCCAACAGGGATCCTCCACAGATCAGCTATTCCTGCGTCACTATTTTAATTTTCTTAACCCCAGAGTAGAAGAATGTGGGTTTGAATCTGTGCTCCTGTCTTTAAATTCCTAAACCTACAGAGCCCATTTCTTGAGATACTTTTATTCAATTTCTACCTGATTCATGCCAGTTTGTCACAGTGGCATTTTTGTGCTGTGGGGTTGAAGAACAGTGTGAAGCACAGGGCAGTCTTAGGGATATAAAGTGGATATCAGATACTGTTGTTCATTGAAATTGCACTACTTGCTGCATAACAAGGAAACCACCAAAAAATCACCCTCCAGAACCCAGAATGTCAGGGCTTGTGTGCGCCTGTTTGCACAAAAGAGTGGAAGACATGAATTACTTCATTTATTGGACCATTGCGAGGTCCTTGCATAGTCTGGGTTGAAAATTCATATGAAACCATTCAGAAAAAAGGTTTAGATCTGATAGATTTATGTGAAATTGAAAAGTGTGTGAGAGAAAACAAGAAAACCAAGCAAAAGATCAAGAAATGAAATTAATTTTCCTATAGTGTACAATTAAGACTAAAATTACAATAAATTAAGAAAAAAGGTTACCCATTACATGGATAATATTTCTTACATTGCTCTGGACATCTAGGAGGTGATGTCAAACCTCTTGCTGCAGCATTGGAAATAAATAATAAACACCAGATGAGAAGCAGCTCATTTCCCTCTGGTGCTGGGCACTCAGGTCCTTCTCAGCCCCTATTAATGTCCTTGGCAGGGGTGGCTTTGGCATTAGATGTGCGTTATCTCAGTGCAGAATAATAGTTTCTGCCTTCCCAGGTCAGGTGGGAGCCAAGGGCATTTTGTATCCTTCTCCAATGTTGTTTAAGTATGGTGAACAATTCCTGCCTGGTGAGGATGCTTTGACTGTAGATTAGGTGTGTAAGGGAAATGGTAAATGCTCTGTCAAACACAGTGCATGAGGACTGAATAAAACACCATGGGAAGTGAGGAGCACTGCATTGATGAGGAAGGGATTATTTGACCAAGAGAGAACTTCATTACTCTTGTAACTTTTGCACATTCCCCTCACCTTGTCTTGTTCCTTAGCAATAAAACAAAGAACATTTCCCCTGTTTTGCATGCACCCTCCACAGTGCTAGCCAAAACAGACCAGGCTGATTAAAATCTTCTGAGGTGACTTCCTGAGATACAGCTTCATATTTTTTCTCTGTATTGGTATTATATCTATATTTATTGTAGTTTTAACATTTCCTTTGACTATTAGCATTTACTTAATCTTTTCTTGACTTGTACAGTCACAACCATGAAAATTGATTAATCAGTGATGAGACATGGGGCAATGGTTTTAAACTGAAAGAGGGGATGTTTAGACTGGACACAGGGAAGAATTTTTAATGATGATGGTGTTGAGGCACTGGAAGAGGCTGCCCGGAGAAGCTGTAGCTGCCCCACCCCTGCAAACATTAAAAGTCTCATGCTGGATGAGACTTTAAGCAACTTGATGTAGGGATTAGATGATCTACAGCCCCTTTCCAATCCAAAGCTTTAATTAAATGAAAACCCTCATTAGCTAATCAGAGTTCTGTGTTGTTTTGTAGCACCAGACCAGTCACTGTGCTTTCCTTTCTGCTCACCCTGCTGTGGGTGTTGGAGGTGGCAGTGATGATGCGTCAGTGAACATGCAGCAAACACAACAGAAAATGCCACAGTTCTTATTTATTGGTCACAAATAAAGTAGTATGTCCTATAAAAAAGGGAAAGATTGGAGAAGAAGGAACATCATCTTCCATTACTGGGAAGTGTCTTAAGCAGCAATTTCACAGCAAATTATGGAAGTTAAAAGTATTTTGTTATTTGGCCTATGTTTAAATATACTTTTTGTGAAGTACTTGGTGTTTGCTGATCTCTGGCACTACTGAAATGGCTTTAATGGTATGTTACTTCTGTGAAATTAGGAGAAAGTTTTACTGAGCTGGTTTCTTAACTGGGTAGTTCTCCACAGGGTCAGGAAAGAACATCTCAAGGCTGATAAAGAGAGGAAATGTAGCCAGCAGTTTGAAGGACTCAATTATTATAAAAAAATTAACTTTTAAGTATGTTTACATTTATAAGATGCTTTTCAGCAGGGAAAAATCAGGAATAAACAGTTCTTCCTGTGCTGTAGGCCCTGGGGGAAAAATATTGTGCTCTAATGACCTACAACTCACAAGCCTGAGTAGACCAAAGTTGCTAAGGGAAAAAATATGTGATGTTTCTTGTTTTGATGTTCTTTGCCAGCAGGGAAAAATGATGTAAATATTTGTGTTCTATTGACACATTTAGTCAGAAGCCCCAGGGACAAGCTTTCAGATGGCACAGCGTTACATAGGATAAAATCAGACAACTATTTTCTATGAAACTTAAACTTATCTACAGATAATGAGAGATCCAGCCTTGTTTGGACTGTATCCCAAAAATCTGGTTAGTGCAGGTGCATGTGGTGTAGTTTATAGACAACTTATGAAGCCCAGATGCAATGGGAAAGGGGAATCCTATTGATATTTCTGGATTGAAGGGTATTTCTGCAAGTGCTGCTTAGTGCTATCTTCAGATATTGTCCATGCCTGGCATTTTTATGGGAGACTTTTTGGTTCTAAATCCCTTAAACCCAGTGGACATATCCTAAAAGTCCTAGGGTTTGAAGTCAGTTCTGCTCTAGAAATCCTCTCTGTCCTTGGGCATTCAGTGTGGTTTTGCTGTATAAGTTCTGTCCATAAAATGAGAACTTCAACAAGCCTGTTATCTATTTATTCTGTAACATCTTTGAGGCAAGCATTGTCTCTTACGGTATGAATATACAATGCTTTGCATAATGGAGTTTAATCTGAGTTTCTTTAAAGTACCTCTGTTGAATAATAATGATTAATCAAATTGAGTAAATAGTATTTAGAAAAAGATAAAATGAGTGCAATGGTTTACTTTTTTTCTTTGTAGGAAATGAAATGCAGAATTAATTAGAACTGAATAGCACCACCTATTTAAAAGTGATGAAAGAAACTTTTTACATACTGCAATATTAAACTTTCGGTCTTCTTATTGAAAACTGTTACTTGGGTTTGCATTTCAGCTGAATGAAGGGAATTATTCTAAATGCAGGCTATTTCTGGGTATGTTTCCTGAATGCTATCCAATGTTCATCTTGTAAAAGAATGCTCACACAGAGACATACACAGGATTACTCATGAATATGTGCAACACATCTATCTCCCCAGAATATGTCTTCTCACAGAGTGTGGAAACCCACAGTACTGAGAATATTTCTCTGTCTGCTCTGGGGTGCCCTGACCCCCAGGGGAGCACTGACTTTGACCCTCGTTCATGGAGAAAGTTTCCTACATTTCAAGATAGACTGGAATCCAAAAAAGTGTGAAATAGATTATAGAGAGTAGTGTAGGTGTATCACTTGGTGAGAAATTTAGGTTTTGGGATTTTTAGTATGTTGTGGATGGAAGCAAGACGGAGGGCACAGGGTGTTGTCCTGGGTTTCTTCTTCATGCTTCTTCTTCCTTCTTCTTCATGGGTTTGGGTGGCATTTTGTAATTGGGCAGGAAAGTCCGCATTGCAGGCTCTGTGGGATCAGTTATTGGGTAAAAAGGGAAAATAATCTAGGTGTCAGTTCTTAATTGGATAGTTTAGTCTGAAAGACCTTGTAACAAGAGATTGTTGGCCATTTTGTGCCTTCTAATGAAAAGCTGCCCAACTCACACTAGTGAGACTGTTCTACTGATAAGAAATAATAAACATCTGAGTCCAAACATGAATTACTGTCTCAAGTGCCTTCAATCCAGACCCAGAGAAATCAACAACTGGGCCCCCCGCAACAGAGAGAAGGATGGATGGTGAATTAACAAGACAAGGCACAGGTAATTTGGCAGGAATAAGACAAGATGTGTGACTCAGATCCATGGATGTGTCTATGTGTCCATACAGCCTCTGTGGGGTAGAATTCACCTCTGGTTCCTTCACACCCCACTCCACCCCACAGCTTGGGTTTCCTTGGAGAACTCCCCTGCTTTAGGGCGCTGTCCTTCTCACTGCACTGGCACAGCAAGTCCAGTAATTAAAGTAGATGAGATGTAATTTTTAAGTCTGGCATCAGGAAATTGTTCTGTAATTATGTAGCATAGACACAAGAATCAAGCTAACACTTAATCATTCAGGTATTTCTGTGATAGCAGAAAACCTGACACCTCCTGACCAAGCTCACTGGGTGCCCTTGCTGTTACAGCACCATCCCATTGCCTGTCTTAGGCTGCTTTAATGGGAATGTGTGCCCATGTAAGCTGTGATCTCACAGCTTTCTGGGGCCTGGTCACATCCTTCCTGCTGTGGATGGCTGAGGAAACCTCCTCAGCAGCTGTGAATTGGTCCCTCCCAGCTGGCTTTTCAACAGCAAGCCTTGCTCTGGATTTTTACATAAGGTTGGAAGTAGAAATAGCAATTTCCTGAAACACAAAACCCCATGTATAGTGAGGATAGGGGTTCCCTCAATTTCTATTCTGTCCCCCTTATATTTGAATATTTCCCTTTATGTTCCTTGGCACAGGTAGTATAAAAGACAAGTACAGGAGTAACTTCAGCAGTTCATCCTCAGGCTCACTGATGTTATGGCTGAGCACAGCCTGCAAAAGTGGCAGAAGGTGTTCTGAACCATCCAAACACACCTGCTGTCCTGGCTGCTATAAACAGCCCTGAAGAGCCAAACACTATTACACTTCCTGAGTAGAAAGAGTGCTCCTGCCCTGGCCTCCTGCAGCCCAGCCACATCTGTTCTCTTCCAAACACTGAAAGCAAGAGGAAAGTCGAGGAGGTACAGGAGGCACTTGAGTGCAGAGGATGGGATGCTAACGTGTCAGTGAGATGTCACCTTCACTTTCCTCTTCATGCTTAGATTAGAAAAATTCTCAATGTAGGCAGTGCTTCTAATGATGTGTTTATATAGTGGTTTGGAAAATGGGGTCTTGTGCAAGACTGAACATAGTTCATCATGAAAATTGGGGATGAGAGCTATTGTGAATCTTTGTGGGCAGTGGAATTTTTGTACTGGATAAAATACATGAATCTTAAATAATAGAGGCTGGAGAAAAGGACTTTGTAGGAAGAGAGGAGAAAAGATCAGGATCTTCATCAGAAGGAAAAGACAAAGGGAAATTTCTCTTTTCAGATGAGGAGAAACAGAGGCTGCTCTGAATTTGGGCTTGATTCTGAAAAGTGCTGAAATCTGTCCAGCTTTCATTGCTTTCATATCAGATTTTCAGTAGGGCAAGAACTGGACATGATAGGTCTATAAAGTAGATCATTGTAAGGTAGATAATTAACCTCATCTAAGTCTTGCACCTCATATATTTGTGTTTCATGGAACTGGAAAGCCCATGAATGAGGACTTGATTCTCAGATAACACAAATCAACTGAACTGTTACTTTACAGTAGCTACACTAATGATAAGATCTGACCCATACAGATTTTGTTTGGAAATTAAATATGCCTATTCAGAAATATTTAGAAAAAACATAACTAGTTGATGCTAGTTGAAAATTTCTAAAGTTCTCTTATTATCCCAGCTGTAAATATGATGAAGACCACAGTATCCTTAAGCAACAGGTGAGACATATCTGAGAAAAGTGTCTTGTCTTTCAGAGCAGATATTTTTCATACAAACTGGAAACCTACAGGCATTGAAAAGACTCATGAGAAACAGAGTCCTTGTCTTGGACTGTGAATTTAGCATAGTACAGGTCTGGTGAGTGGACAAAAGCAGAAAGGTGGGGGGGTGTGCAACAAGTTTCCATTTAGCAGAAAAGAATCTTGCATTACTAAAGGAGAGTTACAACAACTTCCGAGAGTGCCATGAGCAGTTATTCATTTGCAAAGACAGATGATAACATCCCCAAGAGTAGTGACTTGTTATACTGGAAGGAATGGGTACATGAAGAAAGAGAAGGCTCTGAAAGACAGCCCACCTGGGAGGGCTGGAAATTCCCACTTTAGCCAAATGTGACCAGCTGCAGGCAGCAAATCTTTCTTGACACTGTACCTACAATGGTCTTAATCTCCTCTCTTCTCTCTCTTCTCCTCTCCTTTTTGTGTTTTTTTTTTTTTTTTTTGTGTGTGTGTTTTCCTGGATGTACCAGAAGGACACTTTGATTCAAGCAGAGAATACCTGTGGTGCGCCCATCTCACGATGGAAGCAGTGGCACTGCCTCACACCAGAGCTGGATGTGATTATCCATAGTCCTTTACTTTGGGTGTCCTTTACATCTGTGCAGAAAGCAGGACAAATGGAAAACACAGCACTTGGCAGTAATTTCTGCAAACACCTGCCCCAAATATGCTACAGACGTACAGAACTGTGACCCTCTTATGTTTCTTATGATTTTGCACAGGTACATAACATTTTGCTGTCTGTGATCTTCTGGGTGTGCTCACAAAGGAATATATAGAAAAAGAGATGATGAATGGAAAGGACCCTGCTGGAGTTTCCTTCTGGGATAACCAGTGTGGAAAAGGCAGGACTGAGTCACTGAAGTGAAATCCAACATTTCACTGAGGTGTCAAGGAATGATTTACTCCTTGGCACACACTGCAATTGCAGGCACGCTGCCTTATATTACATTTAGCTCTGTCTATGTTTTCATTTCTCTGTTTTTAAGGCTGATTGACAAAACCAGTAAGGACATGGGGGAATTAGATGATCTCCTTCCCAAGAAATTTTGTTATTTATGAAGCAAAATGTCTATTCTAAAGGAAAGGATAAAACCTAAAACAACTGAGCCTCCCCAGTTGCCTCTACAATTCTGAAATGTTCCTCTTGTTTTTAGGCTTTAACAACTACTTGTTATGGAATATGGCATCTTAAAAAGTTAAAAAGAAGTAATTTGGAAAAAAGAGTTCAGATACTCTCAAAACATATTATTATATCTTCACTTGTTTCAGCAAAAAAAAAAGCTCATCCTTTGCTGCTGATGAAGTACTATATTTGGAAGGAAAAAATTGCTGAAAAATATCTGTGTGGCTTCAAAAATTATGTATTTTCAGGGGTTTTTTTCTTAGAATGGCTAAAGTCATGCAGTTCTTCAGCGCTATTAATAATTGTACTTACAATGGTGCTTGTGATGGAGAGTTTGCAGGCAGGAGCACAGAAAGTCTTGGATCTGAATGCCTGTAAATGAGAGGAAATGAAGATGAGTGAGGCTGAGGTCCAGCTCTAGCTGTGATTCTCGAGGCAGGAGGAAGTTCCCCTCATTCTGCTCTTCTGGCACCTGCTGAAGTTCACAGGCCATTTGTTTCAGCATGACTTGTGACCAACACCACCCATCTACATCAACACATGAGTTCAAATGTTGTCTCTAATTAGGGCAATACTGTGAAATTCCAGTTCAGGGATTCATTCAGGAGGTAGAGATCATAAAAATTATTTTTTCCATCCTGTTCCTTGTGTGGCATTTGGTTTAATCACTGTGTTCTGCTTGGGCTTTTTACCTCACATGGTGGCCTTTGCAGCAAATGAGATTTCAATCAGCAATGAGAAACCTTACCCAGACTCCAGCTGCCACTGCAGAAAACCAGACATTCCTCAGAGGTCCTGCAATTCCCACTCTGCTGCGGTTGCCACAGAAACCCTCAGGGACCTCAAATCACAGCTGATGCCTAAGTTTGGATGGCTGTCCAAAGAGCTACTTCAGACCACCACCTCAGTGTGGGGAAGGTCTTTCCATAGAGCTGAAAATAAGCAGGGTTCATTATGGTCATTTAACTTAATCTCCTGATTATCAGAAGCCAAAAACCTTTATCTTTGACCAGTGGGAGGTGGGGTGGTAGACTAAATGGATTAGTCTTGGTCTTTGTGGTATTAGCTAGTTCAAAGAGAGTTACAATCCCTTAATTACAGCTATCTGCAGTCAGTTTAGGTAGGTTTTGTGCCCTTTTTCCCGCAGAGAGGTTAATTGTTCCATTTCAATCTTGCTTTTTCATCCTTTTCTCTTTTGCTGCAGCTGCTCCAACACATCTAAAGCAAATCAGCGCACACTCTTCTGAAAGGGTCTGGCTTCTTGTTTAACTACCCTGATGATTTTAAAAGTGCTGCTCATTATTATCATGTTCCCAGCAATTCAGTGTGCAAAGACCCATCCAGAAAGCAAATACAATGCCCAGGCAGCTAAACTGCAGATGTTTTTCTATGTTTTTCTGCATTTGAAAGTCCAAATTCAGTTTACCTGAGTATGAATTCAATAGATTAATCATAATCTGAGAAAAGTCAGATACTTGATGGGTACTTCAGAAAAAACTACTGTATAATATCATGCGTATTTGATGAAATTCAGACAAATCATTCTCCTGGAAGATCACTATGTTTCCTTATCTGGTTAGGGACTAATCTCTTTATATAGTGACTGTTGCCACAGCTTGTATACCACCTGATAAATGATACATCAGTTTTGGTATAAAACTTGCATCAGAGTTTATAGGTTCCAGAAAAACATAATTTCAGAACTCTGAGTCTCTGAAAAGTTCTTGTGACTTGAGTTTTAGATGGTAATATGAAAAGAAAAAGGTGGATTTAGAGATATATGACCTGCAGAAGAAAATGACACCTTGGAATTCATTTAGGAACTGTGATGGAGAACAAAGCTCTTGCTAATACTCCGCTTGCATTTTCCTCACAGTCTTAACTAAGCTGAAAATATCTTTTTTCTGCCACATCACATCTTCATTAGATTGTTCTCTGTGTAGACATAAATTTTTTTCTGTCCTAAATTTAATGTATCTCACTTTGTAATATGTAGTATTTTATTCTCTTAAATTTGGGCCTAGTATAATCTGGAATGTGATCTACATCCATCTGCACATCCATGCAGTGCACTTCGAAAGCCCAAAAACTCAGTATTATGGCAAAGACCACCTGAGGGTGAGTATCATGATCATCCTTGCACTTCTGCTGGAAGGCACAGAGGAATCCAAAGTTTGGTTGAGAATTTGTGTTTACTTTCTAAACACAGAGTTTCAGAGGAGGCTACAAAAGAGAGAGATGTCATAGAAGAGATGCCAAAAGGTGAATGCTTGAAACACCACAGACCTATTATTCTCTTATTGCTTGAGATTTAAAAAAAGGACCCTGTGTGAGTTTTGATAGGAACTATTAGAACCAAATTCCACAGGATGGTAATCCTGTGATAGAATAAACCACAGGGTTATTTCTAAAAGTGGAGGGCAGCCACATACTCTGTTTTGTATGGCTGCACCAGCCACATCAGAAGGTGTTTTACACATCTCCACTGAGCACATTTTTAGTTTTAATCCATTCTTGTTCAGGTTCAGGCCTTTAAAACATACTTTGTTTATTGCAGTATTCCCACCAAGGAAGCAGGGTAGATTTTTTCCCCATGTTCTTGGAAGTTG
The DNA here is from genome assembly GCF_000277835.1 of Geospiza fortis. Taxonomy (NCBI): domain Eukaryota; kingdom Metazoa; phylum Chordata; class Aves; order Passeriformes; family Thraupidae; genus Geospiza; species Geospiza fortis. The sequence goes on from NW_005054306.1 coordinate 1,671,927, forward strand.
CTCGCATAATTGCTCAACCCAGGAGAATGGTGCCTGGGAAAGTGATTCATGGTTCTGTAAGACTGGCAATGTTAGCAGATTTTCAGGATTTTTCAGGCTGTGAGCACAGACCCACATTGATCTCATCTCTGTCTTCTGTCAGTGTCTGTTATCAGCCAGGTCAGTAGTGAAGGGATTTGCACTGCTTCTCTCTAGCACGATGTAAAAATCAACCAAGATGAAGTGCCACTCAATAGCCAGCACTCTGAAGAATGCAAACTCATTTCCTCTGGGGTGATAGGCAAGTAGGATGGCTATTCCTCATTGCCTTTGCTCCTTGTCATCTCTGTTAACTTCCAATTCACTCCCCTGTGAGAGGCCCTGGTTGTTGAAGATAACACATGCAGGTATTTGAATATGAGCAAATCCTTCCCTACAGCCCTGACAGCCCAAACATGTAAGGTGGGAAATAGAAGTGGGGAAAAATAGGAAAAGTTAGAACATTGTTTATGGAAAAATGTCTAACTTTTGGTCTGTCCATAAGGCAGAGGAGCTTACTCATGACCCAGGCCCTAGAAAATGTCAAGTGTAATACCAATCACATGAGCAATAAAAAGGAATAAGAAGGGTTGAAGGAAAAGAATGGTTGTGCAAGAAGAACAAAATAGGAATAAATAATAAAGATGTTGAAGTTGGAATTCAGCAAGGGGATGGACTATCAAAAGAAAGGTCCTGGAAGAGACTTTCAAAGATCTGGTGGTGCAGATCTAATGGACTTTTAGCAAGACATTTGTCTGCTACATTAATTTGATATGGATGTCTTGGACTATAAAGAGTGGGGCTGAGGCATCTAGTCCTAAAGTCCTAAATCCATACAGGTAGCTGGTGTAAATGTGTAATTTGATCCCTTCTCCACCACTCTTTTTCACATCTACTGTCTTTGAACTGGGCAGCCAAGCTAGAATATTGCATGATGGGGAAAAAGCCATCCCATTTACAAAAAAGTGCACATTTTCAAATGAAATTTATGATTATGCTTCACCAAGCATAACTTAGTGGCACTGAAGGGCTTGTCACTGAAATGGGAGCTCCTTCACAACCTCTCCCTCCTCCTTTTCCTGCATCTTTCTCTCCATCCTTTAAAACCTTCCAGTCTCAGGTTTTGTGACAAAATCCATGTCAGGTTGTTTGGGTGATCAGCTTCAACTGTCAGGACAAGACAGCTCACTGGAATTGAAGTGGCAGGAGCTCTGGAATGGCAAGGAGCACCCTGGGATCACCCAGGATGGCATTAACAGTTTTAAAGAGAAGTTGCTCTGAGCCAGCAAAAGTTTAGTGTTTCAACCAGCCAGTGGAAGATTCCAAATTACTTTCTACTTATAATTCCAGGACACTTTTTTTAATTGTTCTTGCTGGAAACAACAAAACCCCACAAACTTTTTTCTGAGGTTTAACACAGTGAAAGCACCAGTCAGCAAAATCTGAATTATTTTCTTGGGAAAAATCTCTGCTAGCTCAATATTAATATTTTATATGGTTGAGTTTTAGGGATTTTATCTATTTACTTTGCTTTAGAATCTGTGCATACTCCCATACGTATAAAATTGCAGCAAGACAATTTCTAGAGGTTGTTCTAAAATCAACATTGCCAGTATTGGCAAGGCATAGAACTTTCCAAGTAATTTGAAGGAAGCAGAAGGTGCAATCTTGCCTTGCCTCTTTTAAACAGCTTGAATAAAACGCAAGAAAGAAAAATGGGAGCAGGTCAGCAAGTGATTAAACCTGTTGAGATCCAGATGAATACCTGACACTGCTCAGGATCTCCCTGCAGGTTCCCCCAGCTGAAACATGCTGTAGGATCATCACAGAAAAAAATGTTTTAAAAGGGGGAGATATAAAACTCACTGCAGTACAAATTTCCAGACTTTTATCATAAACTAGGAAAAAGTGCTTAAAACACTGAGAAGAGCTAAAGTTTGTATTATAGATGCATGTTGAGACAAAGGTACCAAATCCTTGTTCAAATAGAAACAGTAAAATCTGGGAGAAATGTGGGAGCTCACAAAACACCTTGCTCCCATCTCCTGTCATCTCTAGCTACATCAATATTAGTCAGAGGCACATCTGGCTTGTCTCCAGAACAATGTGACTACATCCAAACTTTCTTTGGGGTGGTCTCTCTTTTATGTGACCTAATAGTCTCAAATCCACCCACTAGCAAAGTTCTGGCATTTTAAAGATGAATAAAAAATTTGGGTACATCCTCCTAGATTAAAGCACTTAATGAGTGCACTTAATTTAGGAAATGAGGAGTGTTTAATTTAGGAAATGAGGTGCCCTGGCTTGTCTCTATAGTGATCACCTCCTCCCTCCAAATCTACCTGCCCTTCCCCCTGGAGGTGCATCTGACTGCATGGCTGACCAGGTCCTAGATTAGGCACACTGGTTAGTTGTTTATTTTCAGCACAATAAACAACTGCAAATTTCAGCCCTCGGCCTTGACTGCTTTGGTCACTTTTGCCACTCAGCCATTAAGTCACTCAGAAAATCACACTCTCATGGGGCCAGAATATGGCCCTACAGAGCTGGAGATACCCAGTGATGTCACAGCCTGTTCTCCTCCTGTTTTCTGCTACAAGGAGGGGAAAAGCACAAAACAAAACACGATGTTATTTTGGGATCACAGACACCCCCTCCTCACCACCCTCTGATCTTGGTTTTCTTTTATTCATTTATTCAAAGCTATACAGGGAAAGCTAACTTAGCTAAGGTTCAAGGAAAAGTTAATGCTAAAAATGATCCATCAGAAACATGTTTAGAAACATTAGAGTCACAAGTGATGAATATGGGTGCAGTCCTAAATCCATATCTGAATTTTTCAGTGGCCTAATTTTGAAAAATGTAGAGCATTACATAGTTTGAGCTTATCACAGAATCACAGAATGGTCTGTGTTCTAGAGGAACTTAAAGATTCTCCAGTTTCTATCCCCTGCCATGAGCAGGGACACCTGGCAGTAGAACAGGTTGCTTCAGAGCTTCATTGATTGAACATTTTCAGGGATGGGGCATCCACAGCTTCTCTGGGAACGCTGTGCCAGGGCCTCACCACCCTGACAGGGAAGAATTTCTTCCTACTATCTGATCTAAATCTCTCATTGAAATACTTTTTTCCTCTGGTGAGCCTGCAGCAATTATCACCATCTCTGAAAGAGCTTGGGTTTACCTTGGCCAGCGGGTGCCCACCCACACAGCCACACACTGACTCAGTCCTCCTCCCAGCAGGATGGGGAAAAGAGCTGGAAGACAAAAACCCTAAAAAACCTTGTGGGTTGAGATAAAGGCAGTTTAAAAGTGAAGGGAGGAGGAGGGTGTGTTTGGCCATGCTAACTCATGGCTGTGTAGTCAGCACTGCTTTAGTCATGGATCCAAAATGGAGCACTGTGAAGAATGTCAGCTCAGTCCCAACCACACTCAGTACACACCCTTGCAATTCTTCCACATAAAAGCAGATATAAAGTTAATGAGCCTCATTATCTCTGTCTCTCACAATTCTTGTTTTATGCTAATGTATGCTAAATGGCTTCTATAAAGTTAGCCTGAATTTGTAGAGAAGTGAATGAGAATATATTGAATTGTTACCTCTCTGCCCCAAAACACTGCTGGTAGTTTTGGCTGCAGTGTTCTCCCTTGAGGCACCCTAAAGTCAGACAGAGGAGCTGGGGCAGAACCTGCCATGGCACCAGCGTCTCTCTGTCACCATGATACTTTCTGAAAAATCCCTTTGCCAGGATTTTTCTCCTGAGAAGCTGAGAATCCTCAGAAAAGAAAAGTAAAATCTGATTGTTTGGAATGTGATTTAGAGGTTGCTTACCAACAGGTGCATCTTTGATTGGTTCCATGTGAATTGTTTTTAATTCATGACCAATCCCAGCCCAGCTGTGTGGGGACTCTGGTCAGTCACGGGTTTTTATTATCATTGTTGTCTAACCTTCTGATGTCTCTCTTTCTTTAGTATAGTTTTAGTATAGCATTTTCATAATATAATATAATGAATAGAATAGAATAGAATAGAATAGAATAGAATAATAAATCAGCCTTCTGAGAACTTGGAGTCAATTCTCATCTCTCACGTCATCCTGGGGACCCTCACAACACTGCAACATCTCCCCCATAAACAGTGTGCAGCTCTGAACAAGACCAGCTGTGCTGGTGTGTGTGAAACTGAGGCAGATGGGCTTCTGATGAATCCACTTCAGGCAGCCACCTACACCAGGCTCCCAGGAATGCTGCCCAGCCATCCCATGGGCTGTTCTGGCCAGGAACAGTCAGACCTGTCCGTGGTGTGCATTGGAGGATGGATCAGAAACCACTGAATTTCCATGGGATGAAATGGTGCTGGGGCAGGCAGTCTTGGGGTCCTCAGGCTCCTGCACCACGTGGATGGTGTCCCATGTTCAGATTAAGCTCTGGGTTCTTTCACTCCTCAGGGGGGAATTGTCTCACCTTTGGATTGGCAAGGGAGGATCCATTGTGCCCAACAACCTCTACTTCTCGTGTCACAACTCAGCGAGGGCTTTTTTGGAAACATAATTTCAATTAGGTGGAGTACTCAAAATTAATGCATAAAATTAAGTTTGAATTGCTTAGGTACCTCTGGCCCCACCTGATCACCTTTTGCCTGCTGCAAGGAACATGAATTGCTTTGAGGCTCAAGTCTCTCAACATGCACACCTTCAACATCCTCCAAACGTGCAGTTAATTGGAGGGCTGTGCCATAACTTCTCCTGGATCAAAACTCCTTCTGAAAAACTTTTCAGTTCCAATATCACCTGTTCCAATATTGTTACACATCAAAAGCAGTAAGTGCAGAGACGTAATTATTTTCTAATAGGATTTTAAAATAATGGAATCAAGCTACTTTAGGCATATGCCTAATTTCATTGTTTTTTCTGTCTAATTTTACATGAGAATTCTATTTATTAAACAAAGGCTGGCAGTGGTGTTAGCACTGAGTATATGCAGATAGCAGTTTCAATCTTTCTCATGTTTTTTAATTAATCTCTTGGATCTAATAGACCTTTTCTCTGCATTGTGGGTCACAAATACAATTTTAGAAGTATATTTGAAAACTAATAATACTGCTATATTTTCATCTGCCATTGAAAAAATTTCATGCCTCCTCTTTGGAGAGGAGTCTAAAAATACAGAACAATTGTTATGACTCTGAAGACACTGATACAAAGATTGGTGAATTGTAAGAAATTCAAAGAATAAATAAAATTAATACATGTTCTTGGTAGTGACTACTATCAAAAGGGTTACAGACCATTGGGAAATGGGAATTTCACTTGTTTTCATTTGTGCACAACCCACATGAGTAAAAACAGAGAAAAAGAGTAAAAACTGCAAATATATGAAGGCTGCAGATTTCAAGGAGGAAGGGACTGTAAAGCCACTCTTAAAGAACATGAAGGAATAAATGTCTCTTTGGGAGAGAATCCATGCCAGGAATTGTTTTCCTTTGCATATATCCTGCTGTGATGAACAGTTAACTGCCAGTCAACATGGAGATTCACTGGGGAAATTAGCTTGAAATTAATTTGTCAGGATATTTCTGAATAATATGAGTTCTCTCCCAAGCACGGACTGTGTCTCCCACCAGCAATATTTGGCATAAGGAACCCCAGGATATGGATGAGATAAACTCTGTACAGTCATCCCCACTTGATATGTACATTGGGGCTGGATGAGTCCAGAATGTGGGGCAGGAAAAAAATAAACAGAATAATGAAAATGTCTAGGTTGTATGCTAGAAAAGGTCCATTTGTTGCTTTCCCTTTCTCTCATTTTTATGGACATGGTTTATTTCCTTCCAACAGTCTGGAAAACACAACACTTACAATAACCTAGAAAAAAAAAACAAAGTAAAATATCTAAATCAATTTCATTTCATAAACAGAACTTCTTAAACAGCAGATACAGTATAGAGTTATTTAATTCTGGTTCATGATACATAGTCAAATTAGTATTCAGAAGCTTTACCTTAAAAAAGAACAAGACAAGGAGAAACACTTTTGGAGGGAATATCTCTGTTGGGATTTATGCAATAATTTTAATTATTCTACTTGCTTATTACAAAACTGTTTTTTGTAACATCTCAGAAAGGAGAAATTAGACATTAACATAGCTGGCATCTTCTGGGTTCTTCTTTCAGCTCTGTCATACATTTCATGACAACAAATGTTAATGTTGGGGTCTGAGGTGGTTGTCATGTGTATTCTCCAATAACGCAGGATATCCTGCCTCAATATTTCTCCCCTTCTTTCTTTTTCTTCTTCTTCCCTTGAAGTTAAAGCCCTGTGAAGCTAAGCCAGGACCAAGGCCAGGAGAACAGCAGAAAGGAGGTGTTAATTCTCTGGTAGAGCACTAACTGGTGAGTGGACACAATGGGGATTTGGGACTCAGTTTGCAGGAATGGGTTTTTCAGGTGATGTTTTAATCACAGAGCCACAGAATGAACTGGAAGGGACCACAGTGGCTCATCTGGCCCCACCTTCCTGCTGCAGCAGGGCCATCCCAGAGCACATGACACGGGATTGTGTCTAGATGGTTCTGGAGTATCTCTTGAATATCCATATTGAATAGATACTGCACAAGAAAGGTAGGACTGCTGGGACTTTGCAGGCAAGAGTTTCTTAACTCCCAAGCTAGGACAAGACGCCCTTCAGTCTGGTCATTTTCTGGTTCTGTGACATTCGTTCTCTTGTTTCAACATCAAATTGCATCAAATTTATCATGACACAACCCACTTCAGTCTCTGCCCCAGAATTTTGTACACAATTCTCCGTGGGTACAAGGCCTTCCACTCTGTGGGTGAGTGCACTAAAGAGGAGGCAATCCTGTGGAAAAATTACAGGATGCTGGCCCAAGTTGCCAGATTACTTATATTTCTATCAATGTTCAATACCTTGGGCTTATTTAGATCATCCAGGCAGTCCTGAAACCTGGAAATTCAGTTTGGTTAGTTGTGCATATCTAGGGAAAAAGTGGTGCCCACCATGAAGAAAACAGAGCAGGGAGCTGTGCTACATGCTCTGAAAAATTTCAGCCTGAGCAGGGTGACATTCACAGTTTTGAGATTCTTCCAACCAGCTTAATCAACTCTGAAAAACAGATGGGACTGTATGTCATGGGGGTCTGAAGGCTTCTGCTGCAGCACAGAAAAGAGCTCAGAAGTATAAGTTTTTTAAAAGGGGTTATTATCCAGTTAGGATAGTCCTGAAATGAAAGAATAGACAACAGTGAAAACTGGTAATGACTTTAGCATTTTTAAATGGTGAAATAATGTTTGGAATGGTTAACTAGTAATATTTAATAGGTATAATTTTTTAAAAGATGCTTTTCTGGTCTGGAAAGCCTATGATTTCTCCCTTCAATTTACCACAACCAAATGCAGCCTTAATGAACAGATTCATTATTGTGGCAGTTTGGAAGGAAGAAAAGAACCCAAAACCCCAAACCATGAACCCATGCCCATTGCATTAGGGCCATATTCCTTCCTGGTTTTGGATGAGGACTACAGATATGGATTTCATGTCAGCTGTACAGACACTGTCAGCATTTTGTTTTGAACTTGTCTGCTTGCTCATCACATTTTAATTAATGAGGGCATGAGCCAAAACAGGTGTTGGTGACAGAACAGACAGCAGCTGGCAAACAATTTTTAGATCTACAATTGTCTTATTTATACTATTGTTCTGGAACAGAGGGTTCATACAATTTTACAGAGAAGGAGTTCATGTAATTTTACAGAGGAGGTTATTATCAGGCTGAGCTGTAGAGGCACATTCATTTTTTTCTGTTTCTGTTTAGTTAGATTTTTTGAAATGACTTTTTCTTAGGCTTGTTTCTCATGGTGAAACTGCTTGAAAAGTTTAGGTTATTTTTTTCCAGCAGCAGGCAATTTATATAACTAAAACAATCTAATCAAGGAACTAAATGGCCTTTGAATAAAGAACCCTAAATTCATTTCATTACCATCTATTTTTCGAGAAAGAAAGTGGCATAAATTGCTCTGGAACTAGAGCTCAGCAAAACTCTTTTCCAAATCTGTGTCTGTATAAATCATTAGAGAATGAAAGTTGTATGAGTCCATCAAAACTTCAAGTACATGAAGAATCTAATCAAACTCTAAACTTTCTCATTCAACTGTCCCAGGCTCTTTAAATCACATAACTGACTTTCTACATCCTTGCTGTTACTCATCCAAGACTTTTCAGATATAGCTCTTTAATTGTGAATTTCTGGCACTCCCTGGTGTGTCTGCCACTCTCTGGAGGTTTAAAACTGGATGTCTAAAATGAGGAGGCAAAAATCCCATTGATCCACAAAGGCATCAAGGGAAATAACTTGATGCTATTTGCCATCTCTACATGGGTTTGTGTCTCAGCAAATTCCATGAAGTAATTAAAGAGGGAGTCAACAGTCTGAGAGAGAGCGAAGACCAGGTTGCTCTGATCAAATCATTCCTCAGGTCAGTTAACTGATTATTTTGAAGAAATGTTTCGTGTTATAGGGATAATCAATAACTCTATTTTAGAAGCATTGCAGAACATCAGTCTGGTGACACAGCAAGCACAGAAAGGGTGGTAACAGAGGAAGATGCAATCAGCTTCTATGCTAGACCTGCAAAATGTGACCTCTGAGGCTTAAGGAGTTGAAGAAAACTTCAAGGAAAACCTCTTTAACATCTCCAGATCCTTCCCTACCCTTATGAGACCTGGAGAGGAAAAGATGCACCCTGGGATCCCTCAGGATGGTCAACCTGCTTGTCCAAAGAGTGGGACATCTTGACATTGGTACTGATGATTTCCATGAGACAGCTGTGGGGATAAGGAATTTCCTGCTCCTTGAGACCTTGTTCCTTGCCCACAAGTAGTTTTTTTAGTTACCTGGCTTTGACACCAGCCATGTTAGACTCTCAGTGGTGTGCAAACTGCAGCTGAGATCAGCCAGGAACAAACTGGTGTCAGGATTCAGGCTCAGGCACAACCTCCAAGTGCCTGTGTGGTTTAATGGCCAGCACAGCTCCTGGCACACTTTTGGCATGTGGTAATTAGCACAGCCACAGACAGGGCTCTGGCAGTGGCTGGGGATCACATTTCTCAGAAACTATTCCCACTGGTAATTTGAATGTAGAGACTTTGTTTCAGGGGAAGGAGAATTTTGATATATGACCATTAGTAAAATCATGTAGTTTTTAGCCTCAGAGAAATGTCCTTAATAGTTTTACTTAGCGGGATAGGCAGAGCTTGGGGGACCAATGGAAAACTAAAAATCTTGCAAGCATCCCTTGAAATGGAAGGTTAGATCTGTGAGTTATTGCACGAATATCACAGCATAAGGGAGCACAATCTTTAAGCATTAAGAGTTTATATCCTGAATGACCCAAGAGGCCGAATGAATATTAGCTGTTATACAGGATAATATTCTGTGCACATAATATACCTGGAATAATTAGCAAAGTAATGAATTTCTGTTACTACAGTAAATTTATAGTAGCCATAATAATTTTAATATATGCACATGTCTTTGAAATTATGATAGCAGCTGTAAAACTAGTGCTTTTCTTTATTAAAAACACTTAGATCAAAGGGTTCAAAGAAGGGCCAAGGACCAGATTTCTCAGGTAGCATTGTGGTTTAACCCCAGACAGCAACTGAACCCCACACAGCCTTTTGCTAATTCCCCACTGACTAGGAGTGTATTTATGATTGGTTAAAGAAATAGGATGGAAATTAAATTTCCTTGGACTAGGATATCACTAGATTTAGTATTACTTCAATGGGGAATTCTTTCATTAAGTAGTCAGGTATTAAATGGGTTAAAAATTGTCTTAGTGCCAGATCTCAAACAGGTGTTATTCATTAGCTATTACCTGTAGGGGTCCTTAGATAATTTTGCAAGTGTGTTTAGTATTTTTATCAATATTTTAGGAAATAAAAATGCTTTATGGCTAGACTGACAGATGATGAGAAGACTGACACAGCAGCAAATATGGGGGCAATTTACAATTTGCTAAGAATGGCTGGAATATCTTGGTTTCAAGCCTGGAGATTTCAGCTTTTCCCACAGTAAATCTATATTAGATCAACTGAATTTCTGGATCTGATTGACTGCATTGACTAGATCTTAATTTCCTGTCTAAGTTTAGACATTTAACCTTTCAGTGCAGATAAACAAAAGTAATACACAGGGAAGGAAGGGGACAGGTTTGTCATGACATGTGGAGACTTGCTGAGGTTGCAACAAACATCCTGGGGTCTCTAGAGTCCAACCTGCAAAAACCTCCATTTCAGGCATAAAAAACTGATCCTTCCCATAGATAAGGGCGTGGTAAAATTGGTCTAAGACATTTCTAGTTGTGAGGTACCTGTGTTAAAATGTGAAAATAATATTAGAGAGAATTCAGAACTTCTCCTGAATTCAAGTGTTCAAGTGTTGGAAGCCAGCCTTACAGAGTAAAGCTCCACAGAGCATATCTAATCACTTCATTAAAAAAAAAAGCACAAGTTAATCCCTATGTGCAGCTATTTACAGGCAGAGATGTGTTACAGCAGTGAGATTTTCAAATATATGGACAATGGCTTAACAGGAATCACAGACTGCGAAACCAAGGTAAAGAAAATTGACCTTCAGATAATCCATTCCTGTATCTTATGTAATAAGGATGGTTAAATGCAGGAGTAGCTTATGGGGCGAGGAAGTGGAGGGTACCACTATCAGAAAGATGGTGAATGGGGTCTTTTAAGAGAAATTATTTACTCCCTGAATATGGTATTCATATGGTTCACTCTGTCACTAGATTTTGTTAGATGCAAACACTTCTAATCCTTTGAATAGTCCAGATGAGATATTAACATGAAGATAACCTGCAATTAATTAGCAGGGCTTTCGCTGGTCACCAGGAGCAAAGCAACTATAAGAAATGGTACAATGGAAATTCCTACATTGTATTTCTGTGAAATGTATTGTTAGCCATTCATTTGTGACAAAATGTTGAGTGGTGTGATGCAAATATTCCAAAAAGTCACATTTTTAAAAGTCAAATTTGGAACATATGCCTCAAAACTCAGCATCACTTTTTGTGCGGAATTGATGTCTTGATGTGTTGTTATTTAGTCCTTCCAAAAGCTAAAATGAGGGGACATGTTAGGCTGGTAAGAAAGAAGAATGTCACTTACTGTTGATATGAGATTTTTAAAGCACAAACACAATTTGGCACATTTACTGCAAAGTGTTTTTAAATGGTGATAGTAAAAAGGGGGGAAAAATGCTTTCTCTGCTTCCATATTTTTTCAGTGTTTTACTTTAGGGTACAGAATGCGCCAACCTACAAAACCTCCTGTGAAATGAGTATCTGGAAACACTAATGTACCTCTGGGGAAAGTGCCACGTTCCAAAACAAAATATTTAACATATTTAGTCCAACAGCAAAAGCTGTCACATACTGACTTGCTGCTGCTATCACATGCAGGCTGCAGCCATGCTTTAGTGTCCTAGAGTCCATTTCCTCACCCTTTGGCAGAGCAGAGTTGATTTGTAATCATGGCAAAGCCCCATTCTATTACTTTGCTCCAGTTTTTCCAGCACACATTTTATTTTATTTTCACTTTAGCCAGGCTCTTGCTCCTGCATACACTTTTCTAAGTAGCTTTTCTGTCTTTCCTAGCAGTATAAAGTAATGCCTACTTATGTCGGTGCCAGGGGGGTTGCCTTGTTTTGGGTGTTGTGGGAGCACAACAAACCAGGCAGTTTTCCTTCCTTTTGTTAGCTGCTGAGCTCCTAACTGCCTGTAGATACTTACAGCTCACTTTCAGAGCCATTTCCCCTGGATCCCATACAGCCCCTTGGCAAAATGAGAGCTGCAGTGGACAAAGCACTATAAAGTAGGCTCCTGAGAGCAATGTGTAGCGCCTTGGAGCCCTAAGAGGTGCCTTGAATCAGTTTTCTATGTTTCATTCCCTTTAGCACATTAAGGTGAAATGTTTCTCAGAGAGCTTTCATCCAAAGATCTGGGAGTAGTGCAGGAAAACAGCACAACAGAAGTGACCTCTTGGTGGGCTGGGGGCTGTTTATCAATATCTATGTCCTTTCAAGCTTGGGCTGCAGAAAACTGGTTTTTCTAGCAATAAAATATACTATGAAGGTGAATGGATGCTTGGAGCTGGCTTGCAGATGTTATCAGCAACCAGGTGAAAAGAGGATTTGCTTTCTGTGTTTGCCACAACAGTTGAGAATGGTAATTCCCTCATTAGGAAGCTCTGGAGGGTAACAGTGATGAAGGACTTACTGCTGAACTGGAAATCACAGTCCATGGTAGAAGGACAACACAGTAAGAACTCAGCTACTAATAGGATAGTGAAGTAGAAAAAGAAGGTTCTATTTATTTATTTTGCTTTTGCTATTCCTGTCCTTTCCATTTCCATAATCTGGAATAAAAATAAAGATGTAGCACAGAAGTGTTTCTCTAACAAGGCTGAAATGTACGTACTGGACCTGCTGTGTTAGATCGGCAGACCAGCAGTGATGGTGGTTTTCCCAAAAAGGATTTCTGTTACTGATGCAAAAAAACCCTCAACTGTGAAGACACAGATGAACATACAGTTGTGTAACCTTCCTTCCTTCCTTCCTTCCTTCCTTCCTTCCTTCCTTCCTTCCTTCCTTCCTTCCTTCCTTCCTTGCTCATAAAGTAAGGGTTACTTTTGTGCAACAGATTTCATGTCAAAGTAACCCTTTTCTAATTTCTTGCCCTTTGGGTGAGCTGCCTCTTTCCCCTCTGCAGGAATACCTACAATCCAGCCCTCTTTGATTCATTTTCCTTTCTGCTCCACATGGTTTGTCTGCCAGATTACTCTGACACCTTCCTATTTACCACCAGCTCTCCTGCTCCTGAACTCTGTCCTTCAGAGCTCTGTCAGGGTAACAAAACCTGCCAGGGAAGCTCTCCCACCCCAGCTGGGGGTTTACCTTTTAATGGCCAAAGCCAATGAGGCCACAGCCTATTTCTCTCTGGCACAGAGGAGTACTTTATTTGGAGATAGCTCCAGCCTAGGTGCTGTGTAGATGGCAATGTACATGTTTTTCCCCCCCTAAATACAGAGTTTAGGCATTTCAGAGCAATTGCAAGGCTGGGAGTGCCTACTTAGCTGTGAGGGATGGTAATTTGAGACAAAGGGTTCCGTTCAAGAACCTTTAAGTAGAGCAGTCAAGCACCTTTTAATGAAAATTAAGATTTTCCATGCCACAGGGGATATCTAGACCCATCCTCTGGCCCTGAATTCAAAGGAATGGTGGTGTGTGTGTATATTACTGAGCTCTCAACCCTCTCAAGTCATGACAGTGACCGTTTTGGCAAAGGAGCTGAGCTACTTACCATGTCCCTTCTTCCACTCTTCTTTTTTCACCCATCCTTTTCACTCTATCCCACTTAAATCTGATCCTGACTAAATTTCAGCAACTAAAGTGAATGCTCCGATGGTTTTATGCAGTTTTTCTAACTGGTATCACCGCGACCAAACTCTTTTCACAAGAAGAAAATCAAAGGTGAGCCTGAGTTCTGTAAGGATCTTGTCCACATCCCATTGACTTCCCTTGGTATTTGTGCAGGTCCTGGGTCATGGCTCAGGCTGGTATTTTTCCATGTTGAAAAAACTCACAAACACTCTTTTGGGAAAGTTTTCGGAGGATCTGAAAGCAACATGGAATATATGTGCTCTAATATAGCTACAGTATTTTAATTGCAGGCATCTGCCATCCGGCTAATGCAGATATTCGTGGAAATGTTTACTTCATTACTGCATCACAAGAACTTAATTAGGCTGACTGGAGACTTGAACAAAGGAGGCTGAAAAGGCATCAATTATGTGTGTTAGCACACTGAATAGGGCTCTGAAACTCACACCCGAACTCCCATCAAAAGGGGCTGTTCAGGAACAGGCTGGTGATTTCAATCCCTTCATTCAGCATGCCCTGGGGCAGGGCTGATCTCCTCTGTAGGCAAAGGGAGCCTTTCCCTTTCCCTTTCCCTTTCCCTTTCCCTTTCCCTTTCCCTTTCCCTTTCCCTTTCCCGATTGTGGGCTGGTCATGCAGCAGGGGATGGATGGGGGACGAGCTGACAGCACTGAGCCACCGCGGGTGACAGCAGAGATGTCACAGCCAGGGATGTCACTCACAGCCAGCAGTCACAGCCTGCCCGCACCAAACCAGAGTCAGGTGTGGTGCACGGATAGAAATTTTCCATCAAAAGCCTCTGTGAGTTTAAATTATGACATAGAACCTTTTCTCAATCAAAATATGCAGCAACATTGTGAAGAAAAATAAAAAACTTCTGAAAAGAATTTGGATATGCATGAATTTGGATATAACATGTCTGCTCAGCCTTATTGCTCCCAAATCCCAATAAAAACTACAGATACATCCCGGTAAATGTTTTTGAAATAAGTTTATTTCAAAGGCTTTTGTTTCAAATTGCTTGAAATAAGAAGTCTTTGAACAACAGCCAAGACAAACTAGTACTATATATTTTGGATTGGAAGAAATTATTTTTGTTGAAGAGAAAGTATTAACATCACAGTGTTTTTTTCATCTTTCCTTTAAAAGTTTCAGAATTTGTGTTGTTTTTACCAAATTTGGTTTCAAAATAATTTGGAAAGCAGTCAGTCTTTTGTTTCTTTTATGGTAATAACTATGTGGTTTAAATATTTTTTATATTAATGGAATCTTAGGTCTTATTGTATTATATCACAGAAAAATAACAAGCAATTAATCATAAATAACATTTTGAAGGTGAAATAATGCAAAAGTAAATCAAATTCATTAATACATGAGTAGTGGTAGTTAACAACAAGTGGAACAGGATTTTAGTATAAAAATACTGCAAGGGCTACTGAAAGCTCTCAACATTTTTTATATTATTTTGGTAAAAGGAATTTTCATCTGATTCAGATAAAGCTGCACAATTGTATTTGTGACAGATGCTCTTAAATATGTTACTTTGTATTTTTGGATCACAACATACAGTGAAAAAATACTGTCAAAATACTGTCAATACTGACAAATACTGTCAAAAAAAGAGCAAAAGCGTGTGTTTCCCAATGATATAACCCCACATCCAGTTCACTTGCTGCTCTGCAAGTCACATGGTATTTAGAACTACGTGAGATTCAACTGACAGAAACCATCTCAATACGTAACTTTATTACTTGTGTGGTGGTTTGTATTAATTGTGACCTTATTTCCACTCAGGTGTTTTTCAGCTGGGTGGTTGAACTGAAACCAAGTTTAACTGCTTACATTTGTGGTTTTTTTCTGATTCTTTCCTGTGTAACAAAATATTAATTCTGGTTATGGTTAGTAGCACCAACCAATTTGAGGCACTGTTCCATGTGATGTATGATAATGTTTTCTCTTTCTGTTGTGCTTTGCAATGATCTTTGCCATTAACACTGATAAGAACAAAAAGAAACCAAGAGAGGCTGCTGCAGCAGCAGAGACCAATAAAGATAAAGCTCTTGTGTGTGTTGGGGTTTCTGTAGGAGCACACAGCACCGTAAACAGCATTCCTCTTCCATAAAGAGGAAAACAAACAAGCTGGCGTCGCTTTGAGGATTGCAGCTCCATTGTTATTTGTGTGTGCATCTTTCTTAAGAATGGGGATTTTTTCCCCCTTTATTCTGCAGCAGTGGTATTAGATGGACCTCTTCGACAGAATTCAGATAAGCCATAAGCTAATGATCCTGCTCCAATACTGTGGTTTTGACTCAGTCCAATGCTCTCTTGAATAAAATTGTTCTGTGCACACTGACAGTGATGTGGGTCAGTTGATAAAGTCTCTTTCCAGAAGATCTTCAATCCAGAATTTCTTCTGCTTTGAAGAGAATCTGCAGTACAGAACTTACAGAAACCTCAGGGGAACTAAATGGCATTAAGAAAATAAAAGTCATTAAACAAATCTGCTTTCTATTGGATTTCGCTTAGTAAAATAGGCATAGCAACATCAAATCATTGTGCCCTAGGCTGGCATTTTTGGAGTGACAAAATGTTTATTGCTTCATTTCAAAATGACTCAGATTTTTCACTTGCATTACAGGAAAGTCAAACTCAAACCATATATTTTGGATATGTTGTAAGGCTGTTTTTATTTCTCCTCGCTGATTGGTTCAGTACTTACCCATCCTTTGCAGTGGTTTGAAATAAAGATAATTTTCAGTCTTGAAATCTGGAGTTGATCTGCTGTTTTCTGTGGATGGGCAAAATTGCCTTACAGCATGGAATTAACCATTTTTCTGTTTGTTTGTCTGTTTTTAATTTCTTAGGGACTGAGACTACCTCAGGCTGAAGACCATGACTATCAACATAAAGCTGGATTTTCTTCTCTAGATGCCTGGGAATGAAGAATTCAGATTAATTAAGATCCCTCAATTTAATCACTCCTGAGGCCTCTTCTGGACATCTACAGTTTGAATATTGGGCCTGCAGTGAAGATGCTGTTTTTGTAGTTGAATTCCAAAAATTATCACAATAAGATGTAGAGAATGATTTTTGAGTTACCATAGTGAATTAATTTCTCAAGCAGCAGACAATTGTTAAATTTAGGATGACTGGAAAACAAGTTAGTTCATGCATTTTGGTGAGAGTTCAGGGTATTTGTTTTAATGCTGACATAAAATTTAAGATTAAAAAAACCCAGCACCCCATGAATCTCTTTGTAAAGTTGCTGATTATACAAAACATGTAGTTATGAGGTGCAGCATTTCCTTCACATCCAACACTCATGCTTTGATTGAATTTTAGAAGTCAGAGTATTGGCATCCTAATTTAAAAACACCCCACAGATATTTCCTTTCTGTTCCCATGCTATTCATTCTTTTCTGCTCACAGATGGTATTCTGACATTTCTAATATATACTGCATTTGTGTGATAGTTTCCCAGAATATTTTGATAAGGAACTCCAAAACCAATTTAGTCAGTGAGCAAATTTGATGTCAGACTGAAAAAAGATTTTCCTTCCTATTTTTCTTTTCTTTTCTTTTTTTTTTTTTTTTTTTGCTAAAAGAAAGGAGAGAAACAAGCAAACTTCTTCCAGGAGATGAAAAGATAGACTTTTTTTTTCTTGTAACAACTGAAATCTCTGAGATATGTCAGGTTTTATCCTGACATGATTCTTTCCTATTTACAATTAAATATGAGAATCCATTTGAATCCTGATATTTCTTTCCTCACCTGCAACCTCTTTGTTTCTGACCTAACCTTCCAGATCACTTAGGTATTTTTAATCCAGTTTTGAAGGTGAAAATACAGCGTGAACTTAATATTGCAACTCTTTGTCCAAGTTTTACTCATAGAAATACTCCAATTCCTTTGGTTTCCCTGAGTGACATTCATCCCTCTGGATGTCCAAGAAAAGTTTTGGATGTCCAAAAATTAGCTGTACTCTCCAAGCTGGCATCTTAGTTCCCTCTGCAGGCAGGGCAAGAGGATTATTCACTCTCCCTGTCTGCAATATTTTTGGGGGGAGTCGAATGTTGTTTGCACCCAACAGTCTTTCAGTACTGGCTGTGCTGGAAAACCAGCATGGCCTGCCAGCTGGAAAAGGAAAGGAGACTCCCACTTCTTGAATGCAGGAAGTTGCCACATAAGAATTTGCAAAATCTGTCTTTTTCATAAAGGTCACAAAAAATGAAAAATTCAGAAATGTCATCATGAATCTCGTAAGCTTGCTTTTCAAAATAATTTTTTAAGAGAAGCTGCATAATATTTTGAGAAACATCAAAAATTCTGAAATGTCAAAGTGCTTATCTAATGAAATCTAAACTTTTAGTATCTAAAATCATGGAACCATTGAGGCTGAAAAACATCTCTATGCCCATGGAGTCCAACCTTCAGCCCAGCACTGCCAAATCCACCAATAAACCACATCTCTAAAAATATTTCATGACCATCTGAAGGAATGATTTCAGCCTCAATGAAGTACAAATGTGAATTCTTTCTGCAACCAGAGCAGCTGGTAGCACCACATATATTTTTAGCTTGGATTTCAGCACAGAACAGATCTCCTTTGTTTAGTTGGAGTAGCAGTTTCCAAATGCACTTCCATATGGGAATCTGAGATTTTAGCTGACTGATGTGATGATCTCTCAGCTTTGTGTAGAAGCTCAGCTTGTAGGCTATACACAGACAGCCTCCACAGCCCCAACCAGACTTTCAGAGTAAGACCTTGAGGTTTTACTTGTCCTGGAAGCAATGCCAAAATCATTCTAATGATTTCAAAACCCAGAGATGAAAAACTCGAGAGCAAGACTTGTGAGAAATCAATTCAGAGGAGAGAGAGGGAGTGGGGATAAGGTTCAATTTCCAGATTTTCTGGCAGCACCACATGACATTCATGTGAACCATGACATAGCTCCAAATGACAGAACAATTTCTTTCCTTCTACTTTATTCTTTATCCTAAGAGATGTTGTTCAATCCTAGGCGTGATAACAAAGCACTGAGTGCACATGAATAGTAATTATAAACAAGTGTGATCATTACAGGCAAATTTAGCGCTAAGGAAAGAGCTGTGCAGCACAGAACAGAGGAACTGAAAACTGCAGGAACTTCTGCAATCTGCAGAGATACTCACCAGATCCTAACAGCAGGCAGCAACAGATCTGGGTGGTTTTCTTTTTAATAGGAATGCTACACACAAATTTCTATAGTAAGTTATTTGTTCCAAGATGCTGAGTGTGATTGTACTTACTCATTGATATTTTCCAGAAACTTTAGTCAACACTTTCAATATTGTCCATCAAGCCCCATTGATTTTGATGAAATTTTGTTTCAAAAATCAAGAGAGCAAACTTCAAAACACCTCATGTTAACATTCTAGAGGTTTTGGAAAGTAAAAGTTTTGGTGTTTATTTACAATATCTCTTTTAATTACAAACTGACTGTTATTATTTTCATAAATAAAGGTAGAATATGAGACTGTTCAAACAAAATGATCAGAAAAAGTGTTTCTGTAAAGGTGAAAATCTAGTTTGTTTTTTTTTTCAAATACAGCTTGTGTACTTATCCAGCGTTCAGCAATGCTCCACTGACATTGCAATTCTCTGATAAGCAGACACAGAAAGAGACACACAGACATTGTCACCTTCACAAAGAAATCCCTTCCAAGTAAAATATTAATTAATAATGCTGTTGTTTCAGGGAGGGGAGTAGATGCAGTTGATAAAGCACCAATTAGAGGGTGGGAGAGGGAAGTGTCAAGATTCCATGGCTGTGAACTTACAAAGCTTTCCTGGACTTTACTGCTCTATATAGAATTGCACTGCTGAGATGTGACTGATTAACTTGCAGGCTGCATAATTCTTTTGCAGCTGAGAGGTCATTTAAAGATAAATGAAAGCCCCTTGAAAGTCCTAAATATTAGCGAAGTGAACTGGCTAAAGACACAATTGAAGGGACATTGGGATCCGACTACTGTAAAGAAAATGTATCAGTCTAACACTTGGCTTTCTGTCCTCTCCCTCCACAGACTTGCCAAACTTGCGCTGAGCTTGAGGTTTTGGCCTTCACCTCAAGCTCTCCCCATTATTTTGCAGTACTCCTGACTGTCCTTGTGCCTCTCAAATCCAAAGTAGAGAGTGGTTATTCCCTGTCCCAGAAAGCTGTGGTCATCCCATCCAAAGAAGAGCAACAAAGTTGGTGAAGGCTCTGGAGGACAAGTCTGATGAGAAGCAGCTAAAGGGAGCTGGGGGTGTTTAGCCTGGAGAAAAGGAGGCTCAGGGGGAACATTCTCACTCTCTACAACCACTGAAAGGAGGATGTAACTAGTTTGGGTTCAATCTTTTCTCAAGCAATAAGCAATTGGATAAGAGGAAATTGTTTCATGTTGTGCCAGAGAAAGTGTAGTTTGGATATTGGGAGAAATTCTTCACCAAATGGGCATTGTCAAGCATTGGAAGAGACTGTTCAGGGAAGTGGTCAAGTCACCATCCTTAGAGATGTCTAAAAGATGTGCAGGTGTGGCATTAAGGTGTTGCTGAAATTGGCAGAACAAACTCCTCATCACCAATGTTGCATTAAGGAGCAGGAATTCTTTATTATAGCCCAAGGATACATGCTGAGTACAGACAAAGCTCCTGTTGAAATACTATATTTTACATGCATATTCATAAGTTTTCCCAGAAGAAACATGCATATAACAATAATTTCTCAGAAGTCATCAATATTTGCCCTCCCCTTGGCCTGTGCATTTTCTTATCCCAAGGTCCCTCCAATGGTCCCTGGTGGTTGTTAACCCCAAAGTTCTCCATGAACTTGGTGTCACTTCCCAAATACTGGGCTGAGTTGGCATAACTAGTCTGGTTCAGTGTTTTGTGAGACACTTGGTTAATCAAGAGCACATTCTTGTTCCTTTCTTTGTTTAATGTTTAACATGATCCTATGGAATAAGCATTGTATTTTCCACCAGCCAGGTACATAGTTCTCCCTCTGGCAACACTTCTCCCCCTTTGGGGCTTTTGAAGTTTGTTTTCCCCATCAGACTTCATAGGCCTCCCTTTGCTTTTTTACAGACATCACATCTGTTCTTTGTGTTGCACTTACAATCCCATTTTTTTACACAGCTTAAAGCAAGTATCATAATCACAATTATCACTACAATCACAATTATACTTTGCAAGACAGAGGCCAACCAAGACATCCAAGCCCTTTCAATATTTTATTCAATCAACCATTTTCTAATCCTACACTTAATTCTCTGCTGGATGATGCAACTGATTTTATCCACTCTATCTGATCAACCAATTTGGCAGTTGTAGTTGGAATGTGTATAAGATAGGTATTTTTTTTTAAATTTAGGTGAATATCCTACCCCTAGTTTAACCTGTCAGCCAGGAGACTGCCATGGCAGAGCACTGATTGTAGAAAGTTATAAAGACCAATCACCACATGGTGTAAGATGCCTGGTGAAGCAGACACAGTGTTCTGTTCCATACAAGAGTTCACTTCCATGACTTAGGAGTCCTCTTTGACAGGATTCCTGTGGCTTCAGAGACATCACTTAGCCTGGTGTAGCTGAGGGCCAATGGTTCTGTCATGTAAAGAAAGACTGAGGGATGGAAAGGCGGCAAAAGAGAGTGAAAACAATCAGCCTCACCTCTGAACTAATAATTAATATTTACTTATATTAAGGATGACCATATTGTCACTGGTATAGCTTATAAGGAACAGAAGTGCTGCAGCAGAGCTCTTGCCAGTGGCAAGGCAGATTGAGGGGAAAATGTAATTTACTTAGTTTTTTGCTACACTCTTACACAGTTTGTATTTGCTGGTAGGTATTGTTGGTGACAGCACGCTGCTAAAAATCGACATTTACTATTGCTTGAAATAGGCATTTTTCTGCTTATATGTGGTCACTTAGGAAATTGATACAGCAAGATCACCCATCCGTGAGTTTGTGAAGACTTCCTGGAGACCCCTTAATCTTCATTGTTTCAAATTCATCTCTGAGACAGTTGCTTCGACATTTAATATGGTGCAATTTCAAATCCTTCCAAGGAAAAAAGCTATTAAGGAAATCTGTCTAGTGAACAAGCTATTTTGAAATAAAATTTGACTGCTTTTCAACAGTTCTCAACCTTTAGAGTCCAAAATGCATAGGAAACAACAGAAGTGTGTTTACAATCACATAAGCAATTAATAGCTGATGACAATCAGGGAATAGCAGTGTGTTTATCTTTCCAAAGATAAATATTTATAATGGAAACATTTAATGACTTTAGCATCTTATTTAACTGGCCTTCCCCTCCACTGCCTGGTCTAAACATTGTACAGAATTCTACTGGCACTAATTTCTGGAGTAAAACATTTCTATCAGTGTTGTGTAATATGCTGGCCAGGTACCCCCCCACACTGGTTAATAGGAAAATGTCATTCCCTGTTGTGGTGACAAAGAAAGGAGATGGTAAACTCATTTATTTGCTGTTCCAGTGTGGGCTGTGAAAACTTGGCACAATGTTTACTGCCCCATAGGGGTGGGTGAACTCAGTATTTAAAAGCTACAAACAGAGTGATCCTCCAGAGATGGACATGGTCTTTCTGAAATTCACTTTCAGGTGATGACAGAGTCCTCAGTGTTTTGAGTCCTGACACTGGAATACCTGAAAGAGTCTTTTTTTCCACAGGGGGGCCAATATATGCTTTTTTCTTCAGTCTAATTCAGCAATTAAGTATACATAGAAGGTAGCCTTTATAGTTACACAGTTTAAAGGAGATGGGCTGCAGTCTAATGCTGTCTTGATACTCTTCCAGCCTCCCACGTGGCATTTCCCTTGTTAATTTTTCTCCTTTTTCTGTTACTAGCATACCTCTAGCATGTCTTAAGCAACAATGCTGCCTTGTACATCATGCTGTTATCATCCTGTTTCAATTCACAAGTCTTTTCCCTTGGTGGACCCCAAAGCTCTCCATAACAACATGGAATTCCCAGTAATGTGAATCAAAGTGAACCAAGAAAGACCGATCCTAAAACAATCAAGCCATCAAGCATGTTGTTATTAAAAAACCTAATTTAAATCTAAAAGAATTGGTTACTTTTGGCTTACTAGGTCAGATCTAAGGTGTGATGGATTTGTAACCCTGCTGTGTTCAGGCAGCATTTTCAGTCCTGTGTTTCAGAAAGATATGTTTGTCTGTTTATGTGTACATACAACATTTAGGCACACATTTTAGATGTCAGCCTGTGTAAAGAAGCCAGTCTGAGAGACTGAGATGTAGACAGCAACTTTTAGAGGTCTGTTGTCTTCATTTTCCAGCAAATAGATTAATCATAAAGCCAAAAAAAAAGAAACAGGATTATTAAGTATGGGAATGGATTTAAGGAAGGTCTTTGATCCAAAGGAAAATAGACATACAGGCCAAACTGTTGAAGGGAGGAATTGTGTAAGCATTAAAGATGAATTAAAATTAATAGTGGAGGGAACAGTGACTACATTTCTCCACCTGAGCAGACAGCGTTTCTAAAGGAAATCTAATAAATGTGGCATGAAACAGAAGTGACAGAGCACTGGAGAAGGAGAGGAGAGGAACAGAGTTAAGAGGCAAGACAGGCAGGAAAGGGCCCTTTGGGATCTGGAATGGAGTTTGCTTAAAAGGAGTTCACACAGGCAGCAGTGCAATGTGGGTGAATGAATATGCTGCATTCTTGCTTTGAAAATTCCTGTAATCAGATGCTCCATTTCAAAAGACATCCCCTAATGTCCTCACTCAGAGGCAGCAAATAGAAAAAACTCGGGAAAGATGCCATGGGGCAACAGAGAGTTTGATAAAATGAATTTTGGCTCACATCAGTGGGATGTTTGGCTGTTGCTGCAGGTTTCTGGTGCTGGCCTGGAGGAGTGATTGGAGTCAGACATAATGGGAATGACATCAAGCATGATCAGGGGATGGTGTCCTAACAAGAAACCTGCTACCAGCAGCACCACTGTCCCTGCTCCTGGATGCTGCCAGGTGCTCTGCTGGAGGAAAACAGACATGTTTGCACCAGAGCTTTATACTGTGTTCATAATTAGGTCATAATTTGTACCTCAAGCAGAGCTTTTAAGGTGGTGAAGAGAATGCACACCCACCCCTTAGAGCCCAGGTACTATAACTGATTTATAGATGTAGTTAACTTTATGGATGGCAAATGTTCATCCTTCTGATATATTTAGGAATATGCCTGAATATTTCCCAGGAAGGGCTTTTGTTATCAGCCCTCTTCTGTCCAGACAAGGACAGATCATTTTCTTAAGGTTATGCAATAACTCAGCAGGGTGCTTTTCTCTTGTGGTCTCCCTATACCATTCGAATAGGGATAACAGGAAATAAATATAAAAACCCAAAAAAATCCCAACAATGTTCTACTTCAGCATAAGTAACTTTAAAGTTGAGAAACGTTACTGCTCTGAAATACTGATGCTGAATTCATATACACTGAAACATTTCTAACTGAAAGCAAACTCCAAAGGAATTCACAGACAGAAATGGACCATCCTAATAGATTATTTAGCTTTCTTCACTGACTCAGTTTAGTCTGAGTTGATTGACTTTATAGAACTAGATAAAGACTAATTGTAGACTAGTAATAGGTATGACAACAGCTTTAATATAGTGATATTGTCAATAGGATTAATTGGTTTATTCAAAAGTTTTATCATTATAAGTGAAAAAATTCTCAATGTGTAATTAATCCAAGGTTATCCTATCAGCAGAGGCACTGGAAACAGAACCCAGCATAAACATTATTAGTATCAGTATACTTCAGTCCAGAGCTGGCCACTAATTGCTCTAGACATATTTTTGATCATTTTATTCACATATGTCATGTAACAATCAGGAAATGAATTCTTCCTTTTCATTTTTTTCCTTATTCAAAACCGATTTGATGTAACTAGAAAAGGAAAAATGTTAAACAGCAAGTGATTCAAAGTGCTAGGTCCAGCTGGTGGCTGGCTCCTGGTGACATCCCATGGGGATCTATTGGAGTTATGTCCCAATACTGCTGGATGGAACGTGCCTGGGCTCGTCTGGCCTTGCTGCTTGACCAAGGGCAGCAGCTGTGGTGGTTTCACCTCAGAGACACCTTTGGCTGGCTGGATGTTGCAGCTGGCACTTGGGACAAGTCCAGGCAAGCAGGAACTCAGGTTTACCTCTGGTGGAAAGGCTTTAGGTGATGGTGAAGAAAAAGGAGATGGGTCCTGCAAGGGTTTGATCCAGAGCTTTATTCGTAGCACACAGACCTCTGCAACAGCTCCAACAGAACCAAAACCGCGTGGTCGCCGTGTCTTTTAAGCCCGGGGAGCGGGGGAGGGAAGGGGCGGATATGCCACCAACCAGATGGGAGGAGGCAAGTCTCAGAGGACAAGTGACGCCTGGATAGCCCAATGTTGCCAGGGCTGAGAAGCATCTTTTGAACTTTGCCAATCAGACGATGCCCTTGCTGGAATGTTAAGGTTGACGGACAGCACTTAGCAAGGGGGCAAGGCGGAGGGGGAGGGAGAGGTTGTTGGCACACCTGAGGGAGGAACTGGGATAGCTGAAACAGGGTATTACATCACACTGCAACAGGGATCCATACTGGGGCCAGTGGTTACTGCTTAACCAAGTTATTAATGAACTGGATGATGTGTCAGCGCTGTCTCTCAACATGTTTGCAGAAGATATTTGCTATTCCAGTAGACCTTGCCAGGCTGGAGATATGGGCTGACAGGAGCATCATGAAGTTCAACAAAGGCAAAAGCAAAGTCCTGCCCCTGGGACAAAGTAACCCCAGCACCAGACGGGGGCTGGGAATTCTGAGAGCAGCTCTGGAGATGAGCAGCTGAGGGTCCTGGTGGAGCACAGGCTGACCAGGGACCAGCAATGTGCCCTTGTAGTAAAGAAAGCAACACCCTGCTGGGCTGCAGCAGCCAGAATGCAGCCACCGTGCCTTGTTAAACTGATCCTGCTCTCTAGTCAGCACTTGTCACACCCATCTGGGGAAGCATGTCCTGAGTTCCCCAGTGAAAGACAGGCAGGGAGATGCTGCTCTGAGTCCAGTGGAGAGGACTCACTGGGTGGAGTCAGGGTAGGTGAACCCTCAGGATGGATGGGGAGCAGCAGTGCCAGATGTAAAAGAAGAAACAGAGGAAACTGAGGTTGTTCTTTGTGAATTAAAAAAAGAGAAAGCTTCAGGGGTGATTTTTTTGCTGTCTGCATCTGTGACTAGAGGATACAGAGAAGGCCAAGAGACTTTTCAGAGAAGTGTATAGTGACAGTATGAGAAGCTGTGAATCCAATCTGTAACATGCAGAATTCAAACTCAATATAAGGAAATTAGTTTTTACCACGAGAGTGATCAGAACTTTATCATAGGTTCCTGCAGAGGATCTGGAATCTCCATCTTTGGAGATGTTCTCTTCCTTAATAATACAAGTTCCAAGAAAAAGTTAAAGGACTGTCTTTTTGTCACAACACTAAAAATTACTTCTTAAAACATTTTGGATGCAGCTGTTGCAGAAAGGAGGTCAGAAAATTGGTCCAATTTCAGTGTCTAAATAGAACCCATTTATTTTCCCAAATGTATCTTTTAAAAAATATTTCTTTAATGAAGTTTGCATGCCAAACTTGCCTTACTGAATTACATCTGGGATCATCTCATCTTCTTCAGAAGCACAAAAAATACTGATTTCAGTGCTGTTGCTAACTCTAAACAGAAGGTGAAGGTCTCGTTGCATCAGTTCTTTTTCCAAAGCTGGAAAAACCTGACTTTAATCCCTTAGATACTGGGATAAGTATTTTTATGGTATTTCCATTAGACTAAAAACATCTAAGTGGACAATTACATTGCAGATGTCAACATTGTGTCAATTTGATGCCATGCTAAAATGGTGCTGCAGCACCATGCACAAATAGGGTAACACTGGGGCACTACAATTCAGCCTTCTCTATTTTAAATCATTAAATGACTTGTTGAAACTTGTTTTTTTCCCCAGTCTGTCTCTCCCAGAGAACTTCTAGGCACAATTTGAAAGGGAGTATTAGGCAGACACTAATTCAGACATCTTTGGAGGTTAAGAGTGTTTAAGAGTTGGGACATGTGGGAAAAGAATGGAAGATGGGCAAGAAAGATTGTAAACATGCTCAAATGACTGCAGCTGAGGTGTAAAACCCGCAGATATTACGTTAGTTGTTGTTTGGGCTTGTCTGTTGGACAAACAGAACATCTGTGTTTATATAACAAGCTTCTGGCAGGCTTAGAGACACCCTATCAAACATATCTGTGATTTCTGCCCTGCTGTGGGAAAAACAGAGCCCAGCAATAAATTAAACCTGTGTGGAATACAGGTGAAAACAGCAAGTTTTTTGGTCTCCCAGCATGGATCAAGCTCCATGGTGCCTGCATTCTCATTTGTGTGCCTCTGCCCAGGCGCTCCTTTAGGGATCCCCTGTTTGACAATGAAAACAAATTTATTCTTTGCATTTATCCATAGTTTTGTGGTTCCTGCCCCTTATCCGTGCCAGGTCTCACAGGACATAAAAAAGTACACTTTATATCAGATTTAGGAGAAAAATCTCTGGTGCTGGTTGGTTTGCTAGTAGAAATGCAGCCAAGGTCTTCTCATGTTTATTCTTCAGCAACTTATCTGTACAATAACAAAAAATAAATCTTTTCTTCCCATCTTACCTATCAAATTGCTCTTCCCTTGTCCAGGAACCATCTCTTTCACTGGGGATAAACAACACCTCACACAGCAATCTTCTCATCTCTTTGGAGCCCTAGACAAAAGAGAAATATAAATAATCAACAGAAATACTAATTACAAGAGGCCATCTGTCCTTTTGCAACTGTTTTACATTCTACAGAATATTAATACCAAAATACATTCATCAACTTTAATAGACATCTGGAGCATAATCATCCAGCAACCACTTGTATAAAAGTTACTGCATGAAATAATTATCAGTGAAATATGGTAAATAAAAAAATTGTCTTTGAAAGCACTGAAACAGAAACCAGATTTTTCAAGCTCCAAGAATTAACACGAAGAGAAGTACAGCTACTCCCAGATTTTGCTGCTGTAGAGTCTTTGGTGTCTCTTTTTCAGACAGCTTAATTAGTCTTTATATGAAACCCACTGGCATGAGCAAAAACTTCTAATGCTAGGGAATTTGATCTTGATCTGACTGTTCTAGTTTCTTCCTTCTTCCCTCCTCTTCTTTTTTCATGCAGTTTGCAAATTTAAGAACATGGCTTACATTCAAAATGTCTCCTGGCTCATTATGAGACAGACCCAGCAATGCTGATTCTGTTCTTTCCTCTCATTACTGCTGATCATTGTGGGGTTTGCAAATAGCTCGTGGGACACAGAAATATCCAAGAGAACAAAGGCTGTGTCAGAAAGATGAAGGGCACCTGAATTGCAATGAGGTAGCAGACCTGCTTTTAGATCAACTGTGGTGTTAACTATTGAGCAAAATCTGCCTTCCTTCTGTCTGGAAGCAGAAAATAGAGCAGTGCTGAGACTTTATTTCTGCATAAGGGTATTGCCAGGAATGTTGATCTAGGATTGGTCATTCTGTGATGTTTTTAGGCATTGGCACAGGGCAGATCAGAAGCCTCTGAAGCCAATGTGTTATCTCCTTATATATTTCAGAGCCCTCTCTAAGGTTCCTGAAACCCTGGAAAGCAAATAAGGTAATTTCCATCCCTTTAGCAAGAAGAAGTTTTGGCGCTATTTTCTCTGGCCTCCAGGCACTGAGCAATTTGCACATGCAGTACAGTCTCATTTAGAGGAAGTAGAAAATAGCATGTTATAAATAAGATATACATGATAGTCCTTCCTCAGGTATCAGATATCTTTCTGGAGACCTGATTTGATCACCCAAGGGCCTGGGTCTTGCTAAAACATTTTGGAGTAAAGCAGAGACCTGTCAGTCTTTCCCCATAAGTTACTACATCAGGAAACGGCTTCATCACTCTGAGTCTCAAACTCTCTCTTCCCAGAGCACCAAAAGACAGTAGGTTGGTTAGATATGACAGAACAACACACAAATAACCTGTTCATTGTTAAGCTAACATATCCCAAATCCTGGATTAATTGCCAGTCCTTAGTCCCCATGCACTCTTTATTTTTTCTTTTTTTAATCTAGCATTGAATCAATGTAGTCACTGAATGGCAGCAACACAGACTTTGTGATTAATTCCAGGTTTTATTTTTTTTCTAGATCCAGTCTCACGCAAGTACAGTTGCAAGTTACTTCAATATTTTCCCCCAAAATAATTATACCCCAGTTACTTCAGAAAGTCTGTACTGAAGTGTGCACTCGTCAGAGACTAAGAATAGGCTGTTGTAGGGGATAAAATAAGCAGAAGGGCAACAGAACAAAACAGGTTCTCCTGCTAACATAGCAAAGATCACCTCCTTCAGGAATTGTCTGGTTAATAGATGTCATACTGGCCTCTTTCTGACCATTTTAGGAAGTTTGTTTCCTATCATCAAGCACCAAATGATGCAGCATCTCTTCTCAATATGAAAATTCTCAAAATAATTTGCATTTCGCATGGACAAAGCACTCAGAGTGTGAAAGGGAAACTGGTAGCAGATGTATGAGGTTCTCAGATATTTGTTCTGTGCTGATATGTAAGTAAATAGCAGATGTTTTTGAAGTTTCTCCTCATTACTAAGTGATGAAAGGGGGAGAGGACACTCTAGATTACATATTCACTTGCTCATTTTAAATGCCAATCATTACATCCATTTAAATACCAATTAATTAAACCCATTAAAACACCTCTGTAGTTCATTAAAAGTTTTTAATTGCTGAATTTCTGCCTTTTCATGTTTTTCTGAGAGCTACTAGTTGCTTTGAAAACCTTGAGCTGGTTTGTGTCTTTGAATGAATCGTGTCAAAAAAGTGGAAGAACCGATGGGCTGAGTACACCAGGTGGGTCAAGCAAGGTGTGTCTGCCTGGGCACAGCTTTTGCAGGCAGGGCTGCTGCCTGTCCCTGCCCCAGGAGAAAGGGTCAGGCCCTTCCTGCAGCCTGAGCTCTCCTCTGCATTGGATCACAGAGTTCCCTGAATGGGAAGGGACTCACAAGGATCACTGAGTCCATCTCCTGGGGCAGGATCCCTAAGAGTGGCACCATGGATTGTCACACGCTCAGAGTGTGTCCAAGTGCTTCTGGAGCTCTGGCAGGTTTGGTGCTCTGACCATTCCTGGGGAGCCTCTTCCAGTGCCCAGCCACCCTTTGGGTGAAAAACCTTTTCCTCATATTAAACCTAAACCTCCCCTGATTTCAGACCATTTCACTGGTCTCCAGAGGGACTAGATCAGTGCCTGCCCTCCTCTTCCTCTCATGAGGATGCTGAAGACCTCAACGGGGGCTCCCCTCAGCCTCATCTTCTCCAAACTGAACGGACCAAGTGCCCTCAGACATTTCTCACACAGCTTCCCCTCCTGAGCCTTCATCACTTTTGTAGCCCTCCTTTGCATGCTGTCTAAGGCCTTCATATCCTTCTTATGTTGTGGCAGCCAAAACTGCCCCCAGGGCTCCAGGTGAGGTGGGCAAACCCCTCCCTTGTCAGGCTGGCTGCTCTGGTATTCACATATTCCCTGAACAGAGAGAGACTTAATTCTCTCCCAGGGTTTTCCTGAGAAACTTTGAGAAAGCTCAGAGAAAACAATTCTTATCTTAATCTCTGCACCTGTTGTTGTGCACATGTGGAATGTGTTATGGAGATTGTTTACCAAAGCTTCTTAATTGGACTCTGGTGATGGTGTTTTGATTCATTGACCAGTTGGATCCATGTGTGTATCAGACTGCCTGGCAAGGGCCATGGGTTTTTCTTAGTAGTATAGTGAAATCATATATAATATAATATAATATAATATAATATAATATAATATAATATAATATAATATAATATAATATAATACTGTCAGAACCCAGGACATCCCTCTGGGTGCCCTGGATGGCTCGAGCCCCTGGCTGGGGGGCTCAGAGACCTTGGCACAAAGCCAAAGACACCTGGGCCTTTGATTTTAACCCATGGAAAAAAATTACCAACTTTATATGAGGATTCACAAGCCACAAGAGTTTAAGCAGAATGATAGTTTGTCACAAGACAGAAAAGTAGAATTTAGGGTTTTTAGAATGAGGGTTCAGAAGCCAAGATGGAGGGGTTTGGACATGTCTTTTCCTTCTTCTTTCTTCTTCTTGTCCTCCATCTTCTGGGTGATGGTGGCACTTTTGGATTGGTTTAGAGTGGAAACCAACTGTCTAACATAGGTGATATGTATTGGAAAATTATTGTAAATAATGTAGTTTTTAGCATAAGAAGATAACACCTCCCCAAGGGCAGTCAGTGTGCCATGGACTGACTTGCTAGACAGACCTCAGCAGGTCAGGAAAAGAATGTTATAGATACCAGAGAATAAACAACGTTGAAAACCACAGCCGAAGAATCCTGACTCCTTCTTCAATCTTGGGGCTGGGAAAAAGAGACTTTCTGACACCTCGGGGTCACCTCGATCACAGGGACTCTGAGATAGCAAAGCTTGATAAAGCAATTGATCAGCCTTCTGCAGTCATGGAGTCAGTGCTGCCACAATAGACTGCACCCCAGGACAGGGCAGTTCCTTCTGTCTACCAGGGCACTGGTGTGACATCTCTCATCCAATCTCTGCCTTCAGCAGCTCTGTCCGTGTGGAGGTGTTGGCCAGCACTGGGCAGAGCAGCAGCCTTTCCCCACTGCTCTGCCTGCAGGGGATGGCAGGGCAAGTGCCCTGGTGGGTGGCCACACACACAGAGCTGCTCAGCTGCTGAGTTATGTGGGCTTTAAGTCTCTCCAGTCAGCCAGTGGAATGTCCTTCTGTCAAAAATTTTCCCTCTCTGCACATCCTCCTGCCTCAGAGGCCACACAAGCTGCCATCCTGAGCCTTGGCACTGGCCCTGTGTCACTGCCCAGGGCTGTCCTTGGTAAGGGTGGGGGGTGGATGCCATTAGCCCTGGCCCCCACAAAGCCTCATTAGTTGCTCTGGAGAGCTTCTGGAGGGTCTTGGAACTCCCCTGGACTTCCCTTGCCCAGGAACTCCCCCTGTGTATGCTGTGATCCCCTGCCCTGCTGTGGAAGGTGCCAAGATCCTCTGCGAGTGATAAATACAAAAAAGTTAATTAGATTGCTAATTAAATGCCATCCAAGATTAAATGATTAAACATTTATAGGAAATTTTCTAAAGATATTCTCCTTCAGAACTAGGTGAGCCAGCCTGGATTATATTTTTGCAGCAATATGAAGTGCCAGTCCCTTAAAAAAGTTCTCCTGCCTTCAGTGGGTGCTGTGCTTGCCCAAGGGCAGAACCTAGCAGTGTGACAGCTCTTCTAGAGGTTTCCAGCCCCTTCTCCTGCTCTTCTTCCCAGAGGATCCCCTTAGTTACTACTGACAGGATCCCTCTGGTGCAGTTAAGCCCTGCCCAGGTGCTGGATGTGCAGCCTGATGTTGCTATGAGGTCTCACAGACACATCCTTGCTGCCACACCTGGGGTCTGCAAGGGTTTCTCGCTCAAGGGAGAGGAGTTCTTGCAGGACAGGTCCCAGACTTTCAGCTGTTCCCTACATTCCATAAAACACAATGCCATGCAGAGATTATCAACAAGGCTGCTGAGTGAGAGCCCCTTTTAAAAGTGAATTACAATGCTGATAGCAGATTTCATTTGTGCTTAAATTCTATTCCAGCTATTCCCACCATCAATGAGACAATAGCACCTTTTCAGCTGTGGGTGGGGGACGAATTTGTTCCTTAGAGCCCTAAAAACATTCTTAGTGTTTTTGCAGAATATTCTCATGAAATAGTTTTGAAGTGCAGTAATACCTCTGCAATCCCAGAGATAATGGGATGGGTTAGACAGACGTTTGTGCATTACAAACATCCCATCCCCCTGAAACAATTTCATCTGCAATTCCTAACCTGCACTTAGAACATGTGTATGAGAGCTGCTATTTTTGCTGCTGTTGTAGTCACTGAATCAGGGATCTGAGAACTAAAGAGCACCAGCTATTACTTTTAGGAGCTGAGGCTGTTTTTGTCTTGTCCTTTTGGGATTAGGGCACAGGATGGATTCTGTGACACAGACTCCTCAGAGCTCTGCCTGTACAAAGCTGTTTTCTGTGTGTTGCCTTCAATATTTTGGGTAGTTTGACTTTATGGAAAACAGAAGTTAATAACTTCTGCCTGCAGAAACACACTTAAAATGAAGACAGCTTCCCTTGAGCCAAAGTGCTGTTTTATAAAAAACATTGTATTTGAGGCACAGCCTTACTGCCTTACTATTAAATTCAAGTGATTACAACAGAAGGAGTATTTGTAACTCGAGTAACAAGGAATCTTAATATATATCACATACATCACATTCAGTCCCAGACTGAAACTGTACAAAATGCTTCAGATTCATATTTTTTCCTTTGCAAAAAAAAGGTCAGATTTCATGATATTGCACAGTTTTACAAATTCTTTATTCCTGAAACAGCATTAATAATGTAATTAGAAAATACTCACCTTTCTTTAATAACAATGGCCAAAAAAGTATTGATCCAAAATTATATAAATTTTCAAATTTCTTTGGATTTAGCATTGGAGAAATGTCCAAAACAGAAATAACTGTAGAATATAAATTACATTTATTTCTGGATTTTGACTTGAAAATCAATAAAAGTTATCTGAAGGATTTTTTGTTTCAGTTCAATCAAAGATCTCTCTTTTTTTTTTCCTTGAGCTTCTACTTTCCAGAAGCATCAAAAGCCACCAAAAAAAAAAAATCTTTTACTCTGATTTACCCCAGTGTGCAATTTCTAGCACCTGCAGGATTGAAATACGATTGGTTTTCTTTGTCCCATTTAAAACCAGCAGGTGACTCATTCTTGGCTCTGATTGCCAGGAAATCATTACCACTGTCATTTGCAGCCACCAGTCTTTGGGCACAAGGAATTGTAGGCATCTGCACATTCTTCCAGGCCTCTGATGACAAAATACGTTCAGGCTGGATGGACTGAAGGACTGAGCAGAAGACACCTCGAGTGTCCTGGAATCACCTCCAGTCTCATGATGGCACTGAGTGCAAGCTCACAGTATCTGATAGGAAAAGGGGATGAAGACAGGCAATTTAGGAGCTGACCAAAAAATAAAGAAAATTCAAGCTGGATTTTCTTCTGTTGTGTTGATTCTTTGGTGGATGGGTTTGGTTTTAGTCATCCCTTCTCACTTGGGAATTTTTATAAAAGGGATTTTCAAAAATCAGACCTCTTCTAACTAAGGATCTAATGTTATCTTGATTTAAGATTATATCAGTTAACACATACTGTCATAAAATCCATGTGCCATTGGAAAGGATTGGATGAGTGTACTGTAGTTGTCTTTGCTTAGATATAATCAATAGATACTTATTAATCTCTTCTCATAAACTTCACCCAACCTAAAAGCCATCCCATATAACAACCCCAGGTGGGCCTTGAAATGACAGTGAGACTCAAGGAGGGATGGATTAAACTTGTATGTTATCAATTCCCATGTTATCAATTCTGATTTTTGCCAGAGTGCTAGATTTATTTCATGGCACCTTCTTTATCATTTGAACTCTAATCAGATGAATATGGTGCTGGAATTTTAGATGACAAGTGCATACTACAATTTTGGCTAAGAACAGAAAAGGGAGAGAGTAAAGCTAAACAGCCAATGAGGTCCAAAAGGCAAAGCTCTGACTCTGCAAAATGTGCTTGCCCAAGTAAAATTGATGTTCATCCGAGCCCTTGGGGGACCAGGCAGTAAAATCCTTTATAGTTTTCTTGACTCTCTGATCAGACTGTAATACAGGAGTTGCACCAATTTCTGTCAAATACGAGCAGAAGTTGCAAAAAATAGTTTTGCAAAAGGTATCAGCACTAATTTTTCTTGTCAAGGTATCTAACCCTACTGATTCCTGTGTACATGCAAAATCTGAATCACAAATTTTCATCATTGTTTTGGGGTTGCTTTTCTGCTGATTTGTGTCAGGAATGAGCTTCATGCTGTTTCCATTTTTTTAAAGGCAGCATTTGGGAATATTCACATACCCTTTTAGGCCCTGGCCCTGCCCTGTGCCAGAGAGGCGATGGCTACTCTCTGCACAAGGGGCAACGGAGCTTTTCACTGATCACACTTGGTTGCTGTCTGGATAGGACTTGCATGCTTCCAAAAGCACAGGTTTCTGGTGCACAGGTTTCTGTGTTTTTAAAAGTGGAAGGAGAGATACAGAACATTCTGGTGTTGCAGCTGAAGGTCAAAACAGTCTCCAAGAGTTCCCAAGAAATCCTACGTATGTACAGCACACACAAATCAGTCCGAGGTCTAAAGTAGACCTCACCACTCTTAAAAACACCATACAAAGAGTAAACTGAAGTGGAATGACACATTTTTGGTTTTCATCGAAACCAGAAACCAAATTTGAACAAAAAGGTATTATTTAACCCCAGGAAAAGTATTTGGCTAGAATTTCAGATGGCCATGCCAAGATCCATCTACCTTCTCCACAAAAAGCAAGAGCACCAGCTTCTTTATTCAGTTCACCCAAGAGATAATTGAGGGTACTTTCTGAAGTGAGGAAGAATGGATTGAACTGGTTTGAACAGGGCTGAATCTCAGAAAGAAGTTTATTTCCACAAACCCAAAGTGTCTGTGCTGCGCAGCTGATGCCAGGCAGCACCCATGGTCTCTGATAGTGGCTGGAGTTGTTTTTATGGGAGGTGTAGGTGGACCCCAGGCAGACCCCAGATCCCCTCATCAACTCAGAGCCTGCAGGCAAAGCTGGTGCAAAGAGCTTCTAGTGAGAAGGAACAGTCCTTTAGGAGCTGGTGGCTGTGGTATAGTCAGACCAGAAAAGTTATTTGCACAGAGATTTGCTGGAGCTGGTTCACAGGATTTGTCTTTGGTGGGTTAACACCATGAGAAACAGCTAACACTGACCAGGTTAACTTGGGCAGAAAGCAAATCATAGCATCAGTTAGGTTGAAAAAGGCTTTCAAGATCATTAAGTTCTCTGACTGAACAGCTTCCCCCATACCAGCTAAACCATAGCACTAAATGCCATGTTCAGTCATTTCTTAAAGACTTCCAGGGATGGTGACTCTAAAGCACCCTTGGGCAGACCATTCCAATGCTTGACAACCCTTTCAGGGGGGAGCAGAGCCAGCCCTTCTCCAAGGATGATGTGAAATCAGGGTTGGCATGGCTTTTTGGTGGTTGTTGACCTTTGGGGAAAATCAAAGGATTCTGGCCAGCGTCAATTTGCAATGACAGAAAACTGGCCAAGGCTTCCGACTTTCGGTATTTTACATTTGTGACTGAATATTAGTTTAAAGTGGGGTGGCTGTGATAAATCCTTCCAGTGGTCCCTGGCATACCAGGGAGTGCAGTGTGTGTATTTGAATGGCTACAGGCATTATGCCCCAGGATTCACGGGCTTTGCCCTTCCTTGGAATTCCATCTCTGGGGGATGAAGCGAGGAGCTCTCTGTTAGGCAGCCCTGAGGCCAGGCAGCTCTGACAAACACCCTTGTGTTGTTGGCTGAGCACTTAGCAGAGGCTGTGTACCTAACCCTTCCTCTTTGCTTTGGCTCTCTGGCAAAGTACAAGTCAAACTCCCTTCACCACCGGATCGTTTCAAAGAACATTTTGTAATACAGATACCACACAGCTGAATGCAGCCACTTCTATCTAGGGCAGACTGATCTTGAAGGGATTTAATGTTCAGATGAAGGGAACACGACCTTCCATTTTTAAGTTTCCATTTCAACACTGTTTATAATTAACTGCATGCATAGGGCTTCATGTACTTTGAAAGGCTGAGGTTATGCTTGTGTTGCAGAGCCAGGGGAGGCAAGCTTGTTGTCCTGATATACTTAGACCATCAAGCTGCTTTTCAAGGAAGAGCTGGAAAATAGTTTTAACTAGTAATTCTGTAATGCTGTAATGCTTTGATGTGTGCAATGGGATGATCAATTGACTGAGCTTGTTGAATTTTTAAGGTAGACCATCAGATTCAGTGTGTTTGTGGTTCTCATTTGCTTTGATCCTTATAGCCAGAGATGGCTGAGCAACTGCCAGAGGAGGGTGCTACCAAATAAAAATTCCCAAAAAGTTTCTCTTTCCAGATTCTTTTATGAAGCCAAGCTTTTAGAAATTATGAATAAGAAGGAAAGCTGAAAGGCAATGGAACATCGTCCCAATACTGGTTGATTCAGACATATTCACTTCAACAGTCTCCTCTGGATTCATAGATAAATTTCCAGCCATCTTTCAGTGACACCTTACCCATGAAGATCAGCTCTAATTTCTGGGAAACAAAGCAGCAGCACTGCAGCTTTCCATGCTAGGTGCAAGTGGAAGCATCTGACTGCTTCTCTGCCTCCTGGGCAGGAGGAGGAGAGAACTACAACAATAGTTGCAACTGAACATCTCAATTACAGTAGCAGCAGTTTTCCAACCTGATTACTTGTGTCAGGTATTAATCTGTGAGCCCTCATGCGCAGTGTCATTTGGAAGGAGCCCTTCTTGCAAGACTGGTCT
>NW_005054306.1:1709113-1710346 GCF_000277835.1 Geospiza fortis
GTCACTCTTTAAATATTAGCTGAATGCATGGTTAGTGTTTGGCCTCAAAAATTGGCTCCAATGAGCTTCATAACAGAGCCCCCTTTGAAATTAGCAAGTAACACATTTTGTCTTGATCAGGTATAAGAGCAGGTGGAAAAAACTCTAAGGTAGGCAAGACTGGTTAAAAATACTGTCTTTGCTGGCTTTTTTTCAGGAAATCTAGTGAAATTTCATTTAAAAACCCAGGGAAAACCAGGATAAATTGTTGAAAGGGTAGTTTTGATGTTTTCAGAATTACTTAAAAAAATTTTTACAATGCAGTTCAGATTCATTTTCCAAAGGTTGAGAAAATATTTCATCTGTCATGAAGAATATCTTTCTGTTCCTTCAACTGAACATTTTAGATGGATTTTATCTAGTTAAATATTTGTTATATAAGATCCAATGCAATGTAGTGGAAAAAGAATTGATTGAAGAAGCAAAAGCATTTGATTCTCCACTCAGGTATTGAATTGTATCGCCTACAAAAGCTTTAATTTGTGGGATTTGATTTTGGGGCGGCCCAATATGTCAAACTGTCTGAATCTGGGGGTACATACACAGGGAAAAAGATTCCTTGTCCTTGCAGGAGACTGTGGCAAAGGTACTCCCCTCAAGCAGCCACCCTGCCGAAACCAACAAAAATTGCAGGAGCCATTCAGTAATCTTTCACTCTGTTCCTCAGCAGAGGAAAATACCCTTTTAGCTTCATTTTGGAGAGGAGCCATTTCAAGGCTTTTCAGCACTGCAGGCAGGAATGAGATAAACTGCCTTAGGATGATATCCAAAGGATGACAAAACTCACTTTTGCTGTGGCAGCAGACTTGGTTCAGGAAGAAAGGAAGGGCTTGCTGCAAGTTTGGGGAAAGGACAAGAGTACAGAGCTGAGTGACATCAGCAAGCTCAGTGTGGGTCCAGGGTGCTGCAAAGGTTTAGTGAGGTCTGAGACAGTTTAGGTGGGGAGCAGAGCCTTGCCTTGCTTTGGGCAGCTGCCAAGGAGGCAGCAGAGCATCACCTGCACTGCGGGTGAGAGCAGGCAGCCCTTCCACCCAGCTGCTCCTGCTGCTCCTGCTGCTGGGCATTGATCTATTGATCTGTGCTCCTGGAGTCCTTCACGCTGTCCTAGTGCCTTCCACGTGGCTTATAAGTGGCAGGATGCTCACTCCCAGGAGGTCACAGGTGAGAGCTGCTGTGGGTGAGCAGCGCTGAATA